>NC_142008.1:13624301-13744642 GCF_049901715.1 Pseudonaja textilis
GCCTCCATATTTTTGCTTAAAAAACTATATGCACATGTACATATCACCAATTGAGCTCAGCTCAATGAGCTTCTATTCAACTTTTGTTGCATATAGTTGTCAACCATTCAGAAAAAAGAACGACAAGTTTTCAAAAAGTTTTCAAACATTTCTAATAACTTTAAGATAATTGTTTCTTGGGAGAAGAGTGGAATATTTAAGATAATTGTTTCTTGGGAGAAGAGTGGAATATTTGAAGAAATGAAGTTTTGAAAGATAAACATGTTCAAGCAGGTGCAATCAACACATGCCACAATCGGCAATATTCTTTCATTTAGTCACTCATTAATTTATAACACAAGCAGGATATATGTGTGTGTGGGGGTGTGTGAGTGTGTGTGTGTGGGGGGGGTATGTTAGTTAGGAAAATATGTAGCACTTTATCCAATGAAAGGATTTTTGTAATTCTAGTGTTCTCCCGTTTCTATTTAATAATGCTCTGTATGAAGTCCGATCTTCATACATTTCTCATCCCATCCTATATTCAACACCTATCAAATATAAAATCATCACATACTGGAAATAAATTCTCCATTATAACGCAATATCCATTCTCTGAACACATTGGAGTGAAGCAAATGTTACTCATGACCTTATGATTCAGTCTGCATTTTGAAAATTTTCTATAACACAAGGAAATGATGTCCTGAGATTTTCAAACATTTGTGATTTTCCAATTGATGTTAACACCAATTTTTAAAAAAATCAAAATATCTAGAACTGGTGACAACCCCCTGACCTTAAACAGACCTATATTTTTCTGATTTTGAAACATTAATATCATATAAACTTGATATTTCTGTATGATAAACATTTTTAGTTGAACTATCGTTAAAGCAAATTTGTTGCACTTGGACAAGTCATTGTTTAGATTTCAAATACATTAGATTATGAAAAAAATTGAATTGAGTAAGATTTGTTTTTCTTCAACAAGGGGAATTCAGAGATTTTCTCTCTTTTTTGGCATTTTATGTAAACTAGATCATCATGTTAAGCTGTTCTTTTGACTGAGCTTTCAAATGGTTTTTAATTCACCCATGTGAGGATTTAACGTATTGTACAGATTGAGTCATAGTGCTATCTCAATTCTGCAATAGTGCTCAATAAATCTAGCTTTAGTTTTGCTCATGTACAATTGACATATAAAGTTAAAACTTTAATGGAGGACTATCTGTATCTTATGGGATCGCCAGAGAACAGTCTTCTTTGTAAGCACCCTTTGGAAGATATGTTAGAAGTTGCAATTAGTATAAAATATGCTGATAAGTGTCCTGGTGGACATTTCCTTTTAGGATCTTCTACATCTGCCCTGGAAGGGCTGCTGGGGTTACTCTTTGTTCCTAAAGATGCTGTTTGAAGTTACTTTTAACCTTAGATATTTAAGGCTATGATTTATGTCCAGGAAATGTTATGGATACATCCTAGCCAGCTCATACTACAAGGCACAATGAAAATGTTCTCTTCCATATTTTGACCTTGGTGATAGGTTTTCTGATAGGTTGTGGATGAGAGAGCAACCTTGGGGTGCTCTTTGCTTTAGGGGCCCCTTTTCTCAAAGTAGAACATTGTTCAGAAAATTATTCAGTTTAAGCAAGTTTAGTTTATCCAATAGTGGTCTGCTGTGTTTTTCTCTGTTGCTGCTGTTGTTCATTGTACCAAATGGAAATTTTATTACCAATGTTGTGAAAGAATGGGACCACATCAGAACACAAGTATAGTATCATAATATCTGGGTATCTGCGGCTAAAATGCCTCCCAGTCCAATTGTTGTAGCTTTTAGGGCCCCTTAGCATCCATTTCTGGAATGTTGTAGTTAAATGGCCATTTTTAGCAGTGTGACAGCCTTTTCAAGGTCAGCCAGGTTAAGAAACAGGATTTCTGTATTGTTGTAAGGTATAACAAGAGAATCCTGAAAACTTCATAAAGTTTCCTTCTGCTCCCTCTTATAGTAAAAAGAAGCAAGGTGAGATTACCTTCAATTTCTTTCTCCCCCTTTCTCTCCTTTCCAAGGCTAAATAGATGTTTGATTAACAATTTTTGCATTTTTCTTCAGGATTAATGCCATGCTTCTCTACATTTTTTTTAAATTTAATTAAGGGCTCCAGAAAATCTGTTACAGGTCAGGTTAGGGGAAGAGAGGAAACATAATGGAGTTTCCTCTTCTACTCAGGAATGCCCTCAAGATTGTTGTTTTCCTCTTGCGGTAGGAAATTGGCAATCCGTTTCCTGTCTTGTACGATAAGTTGTCCACCCTTTGTGCACATCAGCCATTTTCAATCTTTTATTTCAGTGGCATGTTAAGACTAGGAAGCAAACAGTTGCACTGTGCATACATGGCATGGTTCCATGGGGGACATCCCAAAATCAAGTAGCCTGGGGATGTTGGAGGAGACAGAGACTCATTGGGACCACAAGAAGAATTCAGATACATCCTTGAGAGAGAGTCCAATGCATAGGTGGTATTCAGCAGTTTCTGACCAGTTCTGGAGAACCAATAGCAAAAATTTTGAGTAGTTCTGAGAACCAGAAAATACCACCTCTGACTGGCCCCACCCCCATCTATTCTCTGCCTCCTGGGCCCCAGTTGATCAGCTGGGTCTTCTTTTGTTGCCCTGGACAGGAGAACGGAGCTGGAAAGCAGGTTATTGGGGTGGGGAAAGAATGGGGATTTTGCATTAACCTTCCCCCAGGAGTGGGGAGGGAATGGGGAAGATACAGTATCCTTCCCCTGGAGTGGGGTGGGAATGGAGATTTTGTAATATCTTTCCCTTGCCATGTCCACCAAGCCAAGCCCACAGAACCAGTAGTAAAAATTTTGAATCCCACCACTGGTCCAATGAGTTCTTTTAAATACAGAGGCACAAGCTGCACTTGTTTCATCCTGTCTGGCTCAAAAGCTAAGCATGATGGGATCTTGTTAATACTTGGGTTGTATTAATACCTGAATAGGAATATGGAGACTGTAGTTTAAACTGGGAAGTCAAAAAACATCCTCGAAGAAAGCAATGACAAACTGTTCCCAAATACATACCCACAACCATGTCCAAAAGTTCATCTGCAAAGAAATACCATAATCACATGGATTTGCATTGTTAAGGTAGGATGCAATCACAGCTCCTCAGAAATACATATCCTGCGCAGAAATTATGGGGTAGAAATTATAAATCAACAATGTCTACTGCATATCTTTATAAAATGTTTTATAGATGGCATTTTCTGCCCTCAAGGTTAACAAAGATGTTTAAGGATAAATCTGGAAATGTTCGATATCTGGTTGCATTTCCAACTTTTTGATATCACATGTCAAAAAGCAAAAAAAAAATGTTGGACAAAAATACATATATGGCTTACAAAAATAATAAAACAACATATAGATTTGAAACCAGAAACATTTTGCTGGGCATTCTACCAGATAGGTATAACAAAGGGAATGTGATTTGACTGTGTATTGACTGCAAAGGGAATGTGATTTGAATGTGTATTGACTGCAACGAGAATAGTATTTTCACAACAATGGAAAAGTGAAGAGGTCCCAACAGATGAAGATGTGATTAGAAAAATGTTAGAATGTGTAGAAATGGATAAGCTAAAATTAAGGAAAAGGAAGAAACTGAATATTTTTTGACTTAGGACTTACTTTTTCAATGATTAGCTGACAAAAGCAGGCGCTATAAACAGGGAAATATATGAAAGGATTAGTGATTATAAAGAAGATACATTAACTTAGTTAAACAAATAGTATGATTATTGTGGTTATTAACATTAATACAATTGATATTAATGCAATGAATATTGTTGTAAATATTGTGATTATTATTTCCTAAAATGATTTGTACCCAGACAACACACTGTTCAATTAAAATTCGATTTTTTGTATGTTATAAAATAAAAACTTTTTTAAAAAAGAAAGAAAGAAATACCTCTCCTATATCTCTCTGGTGAATGTGTTTAGATTGATAATTTCATTTCAGTGACTGACTATGGTTTGAACACAAGTTCATTGTATCCTCCAGACCTGCAAGTCATTTGGATATAGGAACCATTGTAATGTAATGGTTGGGGTGCCGTATTGCAGGCAAACTCTGTCCACTGCCTGGAGTTCAATCCTGACCAGCTCAAGGTTGACTCAACATTCCATCCTTCTGAGGTCGGTAAAATGGGGACCCAAATTGTTGGGATAATTTGCTGACATTGTAAAGTTCTCAGAGAGTGCTGTAAAGCACTATGAAGTGGTATATAAGTGTAAGTGCAATTACTAGTGCAACTTGGAACTACTTCACACAGTTTTTATGAAGTTTTATCAGTTTTATACTGGCTGTTTTATTTAATGTTGTAAGCAGTGGTGGGATTCAATTTTTTTTTACTACCATTCTGTGGGCGTGGCTTGGTAGACGTGGAAGAGGAAGGATACTGTAAAATCTCCAGTCAGAGGTGGTATTTGCTGGTTCTCCAAACTACTCAAAATTTCTGCTGCCAGTTCTCCAAAACTGGTCAGGATACCACCTCTGGTTGTAAACCCTTATCTAAACTTGATAGATAAACAGTCAAACAAACAAACACATACACACAGAGACATAAACACACATACATACATACAATTCCAGGTTAAAATCTTACTCCAAACAATTGAAACTTTTGAGCTGGTGCCAGGCTAGCTCAAGGGTTTCTGAATTCTAAAATCTAAATGATGAATACTAAATTCATGAATGAGGAATTAGATTTTGCATTATAATAAACAGAATGATGTAAATGATGAATACTAAATTCATGAATGAGGAATTAGATTTTGCATTATAATAAACAGAAAGGAAATATCTCCCACAATGAAAAAAATGAATGTTAATTTCACTCTTCTTTATCTGCATGGATTTTTTTCTTCTCCGTCCCTCCTCCCTTCCTCTCCTGCTCCTCTTTTTCCTTTTTCCTCCCATATTGATTCCTTCATCTGTCTCAGTTGATCCTGTAGCCCTGAAGCTATTCACTGTAGCAGAGAAGAATCGTATCCCACTGAGAAGATTCTGCTGCTGAATGATAAAGGTTCAGTAGCATAATGTGAACTGCATTTCTAAATAGTAGGCTACTAAGTAAATAATAAATAATATTGCTCTTTCATGTGGAGTTCTCCCTCAATACACACAAGCTTAACCTTTGCCATATGTATATAGGATTGTAGAAGAACTACTATAGGTTAAAATTGTGGAAAACTTCATCCATATATCATGTGTGGCTGTGGATGGATGTGCCAATCATGCAATTATTTAAGCATTGCCCATGGATTTGACTAAATGAATGCATCCCATATGATGCCAAAAATGTGAAGTGAGATTTGGAGGCAACCAGCCAAGGCTGAAATAATCAGAAAGTAACAGGTGCATGCAAAGGACATTAAATATCATTGCAATCATAGCTGATTATCTGTGTCGCAACAAGTTATTAATCTAAGTTTCTCAAAAAAGAATTCAATAACCATGAGGGCACTTCAGTAAAGACCTGTCTGTTTTCCCCATCTATCTTCCTTCTCTGTGTGCTTAATCATTAAACTGGACTTCCGATACAACCACTCATTTAGCAACAAAATTGAAAGTTACAATGGTACTGAAAAAAGAGACTTACAACCAGTCCTCGCACTGAGGACTGCTGTAGCATCCCCACAGCCATAAGATCAAAATTCTGGTGCTTCACAAGTGGTATGTGCTGTATTTACAATGGTTGCAGAGTTCCTGTGATCGTTGTTTGTGAGCTACTCAGTCAACTTCAGACAAGCAAAGTCAAGGGTGGAATTCACTTAACAAATCCAGTGATTTGTTTCATAAGGTTAGCAAAAAAAAAATGTAAAATCAGGCCTGACTTACTTAATAACTGTCTTGCTTAGAATATAAATTCTGGTCCCAATTACAGTCATAATTCAAGGCCTAGCTGTAATGATCCGTTCTGACCTAAGCTTCCCAAGATCATAAAGCAAACTCCTTGTTCTGAAAAAAAAAACCCTTTTATTTAGGTTAAAGTGAATTCCTCTCCAGCAAAATCCCAGCAAACAGTCTTCCATGAGATTTCACAATTACAGACCTTTATCAGGCTTGGAGAGTTGCCAGGCTGATATCTTCCAAACGCCACGCTGTAGCAGCAATTACTTGACAAGAAGTCAGGAACAGATCTTCACTCTAATGAATTGAACTGAATGTCTCCTGCAAACACCACTCCCCTTTTGCTCCTCTTTATTCCCTATGGGAGAGGCCATTCACTGTCCACCTGAGCCTTTACTCCTGAGTTGACCCTTGTTCCTTAACTGTTCCCTTCTCCTGGCAGCTCTGTGCATGTGTACACTTGGAACAGACTCCAGCTGCTCTTCTGCCCCACTGATCTCCAACTCTGAAGGCAGCTAATAACTGTCAGATCGCCCTGGCCCCATCTCTGCCTCTGATGCAGAGCATCTCATCAGAGCCTTCCCCAGACTCCAGGACTGGCCCATGTTCCTCCCCAATCTTCTCACTGTCTGAGTCTGCTGCCAGCTTTGCTGGCTACTGGCAGACCACAACGTGATCATAAATAATAATCCATGGAGAAGGAAACATCTTTTTAAAGTTCTGGTTCTAAACCAACTATGGCTTTATAAGAAATAAAGAAGAAGAATCATCACTTATCCAACAAGACATTACCGTAATACTGTGTAAAGGAAAAACACTCCAAAATAGCAAAATTTAACAGCAATGCTATTTGTTTATTAAAAATCACATCCAAAAAACAAATGTAATGTCAGTGTTTTCCATTTAGAACAGCGATGGTAGAAAACACCTCTGCTAGCAGATTTTTAGAAAGATTTGCAGTAGTTTGCCAAGTCTGCATTGATTAAAACATTGGTAAAAATGTATGGAAATGTACATTTATTTCCAGCTAAATGTTGGGGAAGGAAAATTATGAATGTAAAAGTGGACTTTAAGATAAACATGAGAAACTGAGTGAAAACAGCTTTGAGGAATTTATGCATCTTTGTTTTTGACAAAGATTGTTCCAGGAAAAACCTGTTTCAGAGCATCTTTAGCCTGATCACTTAATTACCTCTCATATTGCTCAAAATAATGGCACATTTATGACATGATCCTTTTGGCATAGGCTGGCTCTCATAATCTGTAATTTTCCACTTGGTCTTCCTGTCATGCTTACTTACTGCTAAGGATTATCAGATTAAAAAAGAAAAGTTGAAGAAAAGGAAGAACTGCCAAAGGTCAATTTGTAACAATGTTTCTATAAGTTCTCATCCATGAACTAGGTAATGGAGCTTTTAAAGCTAAAGTGGAAAATTGTTCGAAGCTTGTGCTCTTGGAACAATTTGTTCAGCTTTATTCATTCTGGGCAACCTGATCCTGCCCATGTTTTCTCCAAAATGAATACTGGCTGTAGGCTATTGGGACCCTCAGATCTTCACACAAATATCTCCCACACCTTTCACTCTTGTAATCACAAAGGTTTCTGCCCTTCGGGATAAATAGATATGCAGCTATTGAACAGGGCCAATGGTATCCTTGGGCAAAAATGAAGCCACTTCATCTAATGCTGGGAAGAACAACCAGGGTATTTGATGAAGTTACACTCACATTGATGTTCTGATCACTCATCCTATAGATATTGCTGTAAGTAATTCCTCAGCATGACCACTGATGAGCTGACTGGGAAGACTGATTCTAAGGAAACTACAAAGTCAATTCCCATAGTGTGACCATTAAAGGGTGGCCGTAGGACTCAGCTGCCAATCAAAGACTGAGTGTCAGCATAATTGCTGCTGATAAAATGAATGAATGAATTATTTATTGGCCATGTGTGATTAAACACACAAGAAATTTGTCTTGGTGCATATGCTCTCAGAGTACATAAAAATATTTTTTTTCTTTTGTCAAGAATCGTAAGGTACAACATTTAATTATAGTCATAATGTACAAATAAGCAATCAAATCATACTAGGAAACAGTCAATATAAATTGTAAGGATGCAAGCAACAAAGTTACAGTCATACAGTCACAAGTGGGAGGGGGCGGGTGATAAGAACAATGAGAGGATTGATAGTAACAGTAATACAGACAGTGTTGAGGAAATTATTTGTTTAGCAGAGTGATGGCGTTTGTGTCTAGTTGTTCTAGTGTGCAGTGCTCTATAGCCTCATTTTGAAGGTAGGAGTTGAGACAGTTTATGTCCAGAATGAGAGGAGTCTGTAAATATTTTCACAGACAAAGAATGTAAAAGGATGGCCACTGGATATATCTAGTTGTCGTCCAGTGAAGCCTTTGATGCTCCTTGGTTGTTGTTTTTTGCAGACATTTCATTATCCATCATCAGTAACACCATCAGTGCTACCAGTAGGCTGTTGTTTAACTGTAATGCCTTGATTGGGATAGTAATTACTGCTTGGTAATTGGTATTGGTATTGGACTGGCATTATTCCTCTTGTTAATTCCTGCCTATGTCATGATTCGTTTCTTTTTCAGGGTGCTGATTTTCCTTTTTCTTCCAGTACAGTTGTTATTTAGAGAGGACACAGAAAGAGACAATGGCAAAGAAGAACAAAGAGAAACTTGGCTTGGGCAAAGAATGGACAATTCTTTGAATGGTTGGTGGCTACTATTCATCTTTCTACCTTTTTGGATTATTTAAAAAAAGACTTCTATTGAAATCATATATCAGAAAGAATGTAGCCAAAATTCTTTATCTAGTCATTGCTTGGGGGAAGGTTTAAGAACAAGGATGGAGCGAGTAAACTATTCTTATTCCAATCCTTAAAACTACTCAAAATAGGATTGAAGTAATTCTACTCATATTTAGCCATTTTGCTAGCAACATTTGAAGTATGATCATAAGGTGCAAAAAAATTACCACTAGTCCATGGATTATCTATCTATGTGGGGCATGAATAAGATGTTGTGCTTCACTTTAACCATTTTGCTAATATTTGGTTTGGTCTAGTGGTTAGGGTTAGGATTAAGATTGAGGAAATCTGTGAATTCTAGTCCTGCCTTATCATGAAAGCCAGCTGAGGGGCTTTGGGCCAGACACTTTCTCTCAGTTCAACTCATTTCACAGAGTTGTTGTTGTGGAGAAAAAAGAAGGAGGAAGAAGTATTAGATACGTTCACCACCTTGAGTTATTTATAAAAATAATAAAGGCAGGATACAAACAAACAAGTAAATAAATTAATAGAAACAGTCTCAAAACCACTGCAGTACAAATGTTAGTAACTGGAGTTATAGTTCTTTAGAGCAAATCTTCTTTTTTTAAAAAAAATAACATTTGCGGGGAAAAAAGTACTAAAGAACAGGATAATGTTTGAGGGTTTTTCCTGGTGTTTTTCTTTTTCCCTTTTGGTCAATCTTCCTACAAATATTTTATTAAATTATAAAGAAAGTATGCTATAGGAATTAAGGTGTGGTGTTAGAAGTTGAGAGAGCCAGGATCAAGTCTACCTATGGCCATAGAAACTTGATTTCAAGCAAACTACTTTCTTATCTCACAAAGTTGATGTTTTTGCTGTTTTTGAAGGAAAACATGGGAGAAGAAAGTACTACTTAGGCAGGGTTGGGCTTCAAAAATTTTAGCAACTTGAGACTTCCAGTTTGAGCTTCTTAGTGGTGGACTGAAATCCGTGATCGTGCACGGTTTCAATCCGTGCTCGCCACTGGAGTGCCCCGAACCGGCTGGATTCAGGGCTAAGCCATCCCGTAGACGTCATGAAGAGGGAGGAGACCTCCAGTAGGGTTGAGGAGAGCTGCATCTGTCCTCAGCTGGCCATTACTCCCTTTCCTGAAGGTGGTTGCAGTGGTGGTCAGAAATGGCCATCTCAAAGAAGAACTCAACCGGAAAAGAATGTGCAGGAGGAAGATAAGAAGAGAAAGCTTTGGTTGACTGGGTTGAACTGAAAAAGCAACAACATAAGGTACCCTGGAATTTGAACTATTTTGGATACTCAAATACCTTTAAAAGCAGGAAAGGAGAGAAAAGGAAAGAATAAAAGGGCAGAATCTGGAAAAATGGAGGAGACTTCCTGGAACTAAAAGGAACTTACAGTGAAACCTTAATAAGATTCCTAAAAGATACATTCTAACTGAAACTTTGTAACAAAATAATAGGATCCCCAGGAAGAGAAAGTGGAAAAAAGAAGCAAGAAGAAACAGCTTTGGATTATTTGGATTACTTGGTGAATTTTGGATTTTTGGCTATTGGATTTAAATGACTAAAATCAATTGGGCGGTTGATTAAAAGTGTTTAAAATGGCATCACTTTTAGAAGAAAATGGAACTTAAAAAACAGAGAGAAGATGCACAAGAAGAAAGAGGTTCTTTTGGTTTTGTATTTCAATTTTTAGAAATGGAGATCTGGAACTATGAGAAATAACAAGAAATGCTTGTAGAACAAGAAGGTTGGGACAAAGAAGAAGCCATCTTTAATGATCAAGTAATTTAATGTGGGGGGAAAAAGGAAAGGTGGAAAGAGAGTGAAAAGTTTAAGATTTGAAAAAAACAAAACAAAAAAGAATAGTTTGAAAAATAATTTCAATATTAGAAAGCAACAGAAGAGAGCATTACAGAAGAGAGAATTAGAAGTAGAGAGACAAGGGGGCAAAAGGGGGGAGAAGAAGAGGGGAAAGAAGGAAAGGAAAAGAAGTTATAAAAGACAGAAACAAGATATAGAGAAACAGGGAAAATGTATAAAGATTGAAAGTATAAGCCTGTTTAGAGATAATGGGTGAAAATTTAACTGAAAAAGGGATTCTGTAAAGGTACATAAGATAGTATTGTTATATTAGAAATAGAAATAATTTTAGAAAATATGAAATAATGTATGATTAAAATGATGGATAAAATACTTATTGTAATGCAGTGGAATGTTTGTTAATAAATAAATGAAATAAAGAGAATGAGAGAATGAAATTAGGAAAGGATGGAAATATTTTAATTATTATTAATGATTTATAAAAATATAAGTGAAGAGAAATATGGGAAAAAAAGAATTAATTATGGAATGTTTATAAGTGTTCCCAAGGAAGTATGATATTCAATTGAAAAGAAATCTTAAAGATGTTAAGATTCTAACTAATATTAATGATAGAATTGAATTGGAATGGAATGAGTGTTTTATTTACTATTGTTTTACACACACACACACACACACACACACACACAAACACACACACACATATATATAGAACATAGTGTGTATTTTAAGAATGTACCAAGCAGAATTCAATTGGAAGTTATGTACTATACTGAATGTTATAATTCTAAAGGCATAAATTGAAGCTCAAATAAGAGTTGAATGGATAAAACTAAAAGATATAAAGGTGTCATACTCCAATTAGTAACTACAGGGGAAAATTTGTTTAATGGGAAAAGATAATATGAAATTGAAACAGGACAGACAAAAGTATAAATATAATGATTAGAAAGACATTGAAACTTAGAAAAAGATATATAATTAAGTTTAGATATGAGATAATTAAAAATAGAGTTGAGAAAACCAAGGGAGGGGAAAATTATGGAGAAAATGTTAAAATAGTAATAAAATATGGAATAGAACACAAAGATGAATATGAAATTTAGTTTTTGTCTGTATGGAGAAGTGATAATCCAGGATCGTGCTATTCTCAAAAAAAGATGTTTTATTTGTATTATGTTTTTGTGAAAACCCAAATAAAATTTATATTAAAAAAAAAAAATAGAACTGGTTCTCTGCCTGGGTTGCTGGGTGGCCATGGCCATGGTGGGCATGACTAGGTGAGTGTGGCCTAGTCAGTCTCCTACACCATGGCGGTGGGTAGCATTTTTGCCCTCCCTGGCCTGCAGAGGCTTTCCTTGAGCCTATGGGAGGGCAAAAATGGCCTCCTGGGGCTCTGGAGGCCCTCTGGACAGGGTTGCCAGATCGCAGCTTGGCTCTGTGGCCAAACTCAAGTCAAAATACAGCCAAATTCGGCCAAATTATTTTCTCTCACGGCCAAATTTTCCGGCCAAATTTTTTTCATAAAATTTTATAAAAAATAGCCAACCAGGGGGTTCAGGATCATGTGCAGCACTCACCGATCTCCTCCAGCACCTCCCACGCTCTGCTTCGCCCCTGTCTCTCCTCCTCCTCCTCGCTGGCTCGTTCTCTCTTGTTCCCCAAGCAGCACCCCTTGCACGAAGGTTGGGGTGGCTGGGGGTTCTCGCGGGGTGTGTCTGAGACGCAGCTCCGGGCAGAGGGGAAAGGGAGCGAGAGCGAGAGAGAGGTGTGTGAGCTGAAAGCTGGAGGGGGGTGGAATGAAGGGGCTCAGATCCTGATCTAGACCCCTCACGGAACCCCAAAAAGCAGCCCTGCACTTGTCCGGGGTGCCGGAGGGGCGCTGGGGTCATGGCATGGCGGTGGCGGCGGAGCCGTCAGCTGGAGGAGGAGGGTGCGCCTTCACAAAAGCAAAAAATACACTGTGTTGTTTCCCTGTGTCATATAATCTATAAATGTGGGTATACGCAAAATTTTGTATTTTTATTTATTGCTTTATTTTAGTGGTACTACCTGATACAAGCCATGAAATAAGACTTTAGGGCATAGGAAGGAAAGTACAAATCCAATGCAGGAATAGGATTATTATAGGCTGCATGGTGTAAAATAGAAATATTTCAGAAGGAAAAATATTGAAGTCACTCACTACCCTCTTTATTTTTAGACGGTTTGGCAAACCGCTGCAATTTGCAGTCAAGGAACTCAACACCCCCATATCTCCATATGAGAAAATTGAAGCCAGTGTGTTCCATCGCCAGCATTTGCTTTCTTTCAAATGCATCCAGTATGCTAGTTTTAGATATTACATACATTATATAAATCTTCCTCTCTGTATGATTTGGGGTTTTAGAAAAACTGATTTTCGGTAATTTTTTTCATTCAGTAGCTTTGATCAACAAAAGGCCAATAGATTTAAAGTTTGAAGAAGGACAACACCACCAAAAACTTCTAAAAATCAAACAAAAGTTTGGAGACATCCACAATATTAAGACAAAGGGCACTTCTGCAAAATATCAATAAATCCCGTTTCAGAGGTGGCATTTAAACATACCATTACTATTACCATTACTATTAAAATATAGTTAACCAGATAGCAGGAAAGCAGTTGGAAGTGTTGATTGCCAGGCCCTGAAAACTATAAAGAGTATTTCTCCTAAAGGTGCTGAGCCAGCATCTTTTACAGCATCAGAGTTGTATAAGGGCTTGGGTATCTTGCTTCTTGAAGCAAACAGAAAGATAATAAAAAATTAGGGTACCAGGGATCTCTCCCTTTACTTTGTGTACTTGGTTTTTTTCTTCAAATGAAGATGTTAAAAACATCTAAAGCCAATTCTCAGAGGTATGAGGAACATCTTCTATTTTCATGCAGGAAAGAATGGATCATCGGTGTATGCAGAACTGAAGGTTCCATCTCCCAACAGTAGTAGAAATGATGGAGGAAGGGGAGGCAAGGAAGAATGCAAACCAGTTGTTGCTATTTACTAAAGAACAGTGATATGAAATATGAGGGGTCCTTGGTGCTCTCTGAACTTGTTTTCTTGCAGATGTTTCATTACCAAATGAAACGGGTAGGTAACATCATCAGTGCTAGTCTTAATATGCAATATAAAGTAATTTTGTTTACCTTTCACAAATAGATCCAAAAAATTGTTTTGCACCATGTAAAGACATTTTAAATCAAGTGCTTTGAAACATAGAAGCTATGGATTATTTGTGTGCTTTCTAAGCGCGTCAGGAGTTCCCTGTTTAGACAATTTTTATCTTCCTAGTTTTTTCATTCCCAAACAAGCCAAACACCGTAAGAATTTCAGGTTAACACTGGCTTCTCCACTGTGGACCTCCTCGGGGTTAAGAGCTTGCTCCAAGGTACATAGGCACATAGAACATAGAATAACAAGAGTTGGAAGGGACCTTGGAGGTCATCTAGTCCAACCCCCTGATCAAACAGGAGAGTCTATACCATTTCAGACAAATGGCTGTCCAGTCTCTTCCTGAAAGCCTCCAGTGACGGGTCACCTACAACTTCTGAAAGCAAGCAGTTCCACTGATTGATTGTTCTCATTGTTAGGAAATTTCTTTGATCGCCCATCTGAGTATCTACTGATCAACCCCAAATAGCATCATTTGGTACCAAATATAAATTGAAATGCAAATAAAGACCCTTCATAAAAATTAAAACTCTTGATAAACTCAACATAAGCAAAACGCTATACCCTAAAGTCTTATTTCATGGCTTGTATCAGGTAGTAGCACTAAAATAAAGCAATAAATAAAAATACAAAATTATGCGTATCAACACAGTGTATTTTTTGCTTTTGTGAAGGCGCACCCTCCTCCCCCAGCTGACAGCTCCGCCGCCACCGCGCCATGGCCCCGGCACCCCTCCAGCTCAGGGCTGCTTTCGGGGGCTCCTGCGAGGGGTCTGGATCGGGATCTGAGCCCTTTCATTCCACCCCCCTCCAGCTTTCGGCTCACATGCCTCTCTCTCACTCTCACTCCCTTTCCCCTCTGCCCAAAGCTGCGCCTCGGATGCGCCCCACGAGAACCCCCACCCCACTCCAACCTTCATGCAAGGGGCGCCGCTTGGGGAATGAGAGAACGAGCCAGCAAGGAGGAGGAGGAGAAGCAGGAGTGAGACGAGGCGAGGCGCGCCGGAATGAGGCGCTTCGTGGCGGAGCCGCTGAGGTGAGCTTTCTCCCCACCCCGCATTCCATTCTCCCTCAGGCCGCCGACTGGTGCTACTGAGGGCAGACTTCCCTCGCCCATAGGCTGCTGCGAGATTCCTCCAGGGTTGCCATCTGGCCGTTTTGGGCTGTTGGGGGCAGAACTGAATGAAAACTGGTATTCCGCCAAAATTCTGATTTCACGGCCAAGCAACTTCGTGACGGCCTAATTTCCGGCCAAATAAATTTGGCCGGAGACATCATTTTTTTCATGGCCAAGCAGATAGAAATACGGCCAGATTTCTCGAATTTGGCCAGCAAAACGGCCAGATGGCAACCCTGCCTCTGGAGGCCACAAATGGGCCCATTTCTGGCCTTCTGGAGCCTCTAGGAGGCCCGTTTTTTCGCCCTCCCTGAGTCTCCACACAGGCCCTGTACTTATCTGGGATCCAAAATGGGCCATATGGGATTTGCCAGTTTGCTGAACTGGCCATAAAACAGCCATAAAATTAGCTACAGGTTCACCCAAACTGGAGTGAACCGGTAGCATCCCACCCCTGTAGCTTGACCAGCTTGAGCTCTGGGCAAGACATTAAAAAAACATAAATAATTAAAATAAAATAGTGTTACTATTCTGTGTCATTCATCCCCAATCCTCTTTGTGCACTCAAGAAAAATTGGGGCAATTCTTACTTTGAGAACTGGGGAAACGGGAGAAAGTATGACATACTTCAGCCAACATTTGCATGCAGCAAATATTCAGAACATTATGTTCTTGCCAAATCTGCAATAGCAGATAAAATGCAGAAGTCCAAAGGAGGACTAACACTTCTCCATGCAAACAGTTCTGGCTTTGGGTGCGGCTGGTTATTGTAACCACTGAGTGTAGCAAATACTTTTTCCTGCCACCAAATAAACAGATTATAATCCAGATCAGTGGAACTATGCTTTCTGGTTATTACTTTGGGTTGATCATACTTTTTTTCAATCCTCTAGAAATGTTAGGCCTTTAGGTATTAGAACTCTTGAAGATGCCCAAAGAGATGTCCTGAGGGGAACTGACAGTTCCAGAAGCCTTAATTAATTAATTAATGTATTTTGCTGATATGCAGACATCTGGAAATCAGGCATCCCTTTCTCCCTCTTTTATCTCTCTTAAAAAAAAAGCATACTTTGCTGTTTTGTTTTCAAGTGAACAGAACCAAAATAAGTTCAAAGGGGCTGATAAAAGTCAAAGAGAGCATGAGGCTATTCTGGTAAAATGATGCAAAACCAGATAGAGAAGAGCCTTAGCAACATTTAAAAAGAAAAAAAAAGGTTGTGGAGAAGAGTGGAGGCACTTTATTGTGTCTTTCTGTGATATTTTTTTGGTTCTGTTCCCTTGTTTGTCTGTTAAGTGACCAAGAGATGCTGTTTACTGCTTAGCGTGTGGGAGGTTATCTCCTTCTCGCCCAAGAAGAAAATGCCTCTTTTTTTCGACTGTACTCATATCCCTGCCAACTTTGATTTTAAAAGTTGCAACCATATGCTTCTTATTATGGCCACATTCCCACATAATTTATTGCATTTAGATAGTTTGTGAATGAATATGGAGAGAGTGTTCGGAGCTGGATTTTTTATTCAATGTGACTTATCAGTCCCAGTGGTGCTGAAATGCTATGACAAATCTCTGGTGTGTTTTCCTCAAAATGATATTTTGTTCCACATGTTTTTAAGCTCCACAGGAGGCCAGGGAAAAAGCCATCCAGATTGTCAGACTTTAGTCTTGTCTGGTTCGATTCAGTTTTTGCATTTGTTGTTTTCATCTTATTTATGCCTTTTCCATAGCTATATGCTAGAAATGGTGAGAAGTGCTGATTTGGCCAACAAAGGATGAAAATGGTCCAACATTTTAAAAAGAAACCAATTGTTTCTCTGATTGATTTATCTGGTTCATCAAAGTGTTACTTGGGAGTAAGTGCCAATCAGCTTCTAATTAGTCTTTAAAAGGCTGCATTGTTAATCTCTAATTCTGCCTGGAAAGAGCCTTGTTTCCAAATTAAAAAAACATTGCAAGACATTTGTTTCATGAAAAGGTTGACAGAATGAAACAATCCATTTTTATGGGGAAGAAATAGCTTCAGCATCAGCCTCAGATTTTCAGAGACATGTTAGTCCCTTCGTTAGAATCTGTTATATGACACTTTTTCACGTTTACAGCCACTTGGAAACTGACTCATATTTATGACAATTGCAATCTCTGGGGTCACGTAATCACCTTTTGCAACCTTTCACTAGCAAAGTCAATGGTGAAATAAGATTCACAATTACAATTCTGTTACTAACTTAACAACTGCTCAGATTCATTTAACAACTGTGGCAAGAAAGGGGGCAAAGCTCATTGAGCAACAGCGTTGTTTAACAACAGAAATTTTAAACAACCAATGGTGATTTAAATTGGGGACTACCTGTATTGCAGTCATAGATCAACACAAGAAGAACTTAATAGAATAACAGAGTTGAAAGGAACCTTAGATGTCTTCTAGTCCAACCCCTTGCACAGGCAGGAAACTCTATAGCATTTCAGACAAATGGTTGTCCAATCTCTTCTTAAAAACTTTCAGTGTTGGAGCATCCACAACCTCTAAAGGCAAGTTCTTCCACTGATTAATGGAAGGGAAATTTCTCCTCAGTTCCAAGTTGCTTCTCTCCTTGATTGGTTTCCACTCATCGCTTCTTGTCCTGCCTTCAGGTGCTTTGGAGAATAGCTTGACTCCCTCTTCTTTGTGGCAGCCCCTGGGGTATTGGAACACTGCTATCATGTCGCTCCTAGTCCTTCTTTTCATTAAACTAGAGCCTAGACATACCCAATTCAAGCCATTGTTCTTTATATGTTTTAGCCTCCAGTTCCCTAATCATCTTTGTTGCTTTTCTTTTTTGTTACAAATATATTCTACCTTAATAAATGATAAAATAAAGTTTAATACAGAATTAACATATATTTATAAAACTAACATTTATAAGTGAGATCCAGGATGCAGATTATATTAAATATAATAATTATATTTGGTCTCCTCTATATTTTATTGCTGCCTAGCTCCATCTTTCCTTCTCAAATAAGGCTAAGCTCATTGAAGACAAGATCATATAAACACACTCAAATTGGAGAGAAGTATGAAGTGAGTATTGCAAGCAGTAGTCCTAGGCACTCTACTTTTCAATCCTGGACTTGGATGTGGAAGTTGATGGAAGCCGTATCAAATTTCAGTTAATAAAAAATGGAGTGGGTAGCTAATACTTTAAAAAATGGAAATGAAATTCAAATGATTTTGATACGGTGGAGAAATAAGCTGATAGTAACAGAATACAATTTAACAGAGCTGGGTGGAAAGTTATTCCAGTAGAAAACAAAAATCAAACGCATAGGTATGGGATGGAAGATACCTGGCTTGGTAATAAAACTTGTAAAAAGATATTTATTTATTTATTTAGATTATTTATCCCCCCTTTTTAAGTAACTCAAGGTGGAAAACATTTTTATTTGTTTGTTTGTTCATTCATTCATTTAATTCGTATGCCATCCATCTCTCTACCAAGTGACTCTGGCTGGCTTGCAATAATAGAGAAACAAAATAAAATAATTATAGGATTAAAGCATCATAGTACTTCTTCCTCTTTCTATTCTCCCACAACAATCATTTGTGACGTTGATTGGACTGAGAGAGAATGACTGGCCCAAAGTCACCCAGCTGCCTTTCATGACTAATGCGGGACTAGAACTCATAGTCTCCTGGTGATTGGCCCAAAGTCACACAGCCAACATTCATGAGTTTGACAGCGGCTTATCTGTTTGCTTTCTAAAGTCCCAGAGCATTTATTATAAACTTTTATTCATTAAACATGAAACTCAGTCAACTGAACATTTAAAAATTATCACAAATATTATTGACTGGCTCTGATGGTTGATACGGATTGCTGCCAGTATCCTAGGTATTGTTGTTGTTGTTGTTATTTGTATGGCTGCCTATCTCATTAAGTGATTTAGTGAGGCTCACAACAGATAAGAAATTTATCCACGTCATAAATGGAGACTTCCTATGCACTTTTTACACAACAGTCAACCTACTCAAATATAATTCCCCCAGTTCTCATCCTTTGACACATATATTTCTCTGATGTGAAATTTTGTTATGCATACAATCTCTCCCCTTTTAAAAATCATGCTTGCTGTTTAGTTCCAACATTTGATAGTGTAGTCTCTCTCTCTCTTTCTCTCTCTCTCAATAAAGGCTGCAGATTTTTCATTGTGGAAAATGAATGCTATATTTCAGATAGTTCAGGGGCAGTTGGCTAAGTAATGCTAATGCTCGTTGGGCCTAGAAGACGTGCTTTTTTCTGCCGTAGTGGAACATTCTCCTTTGTTCCTTTCTGCCTTCTGGAACATTCTCCTTCCAGAAATCAGAATGGCCCTGGCTTTTCTTAAGGCCTTAGACCTGGCTCTGATTCTGGGCCAGGAGCCCCAAGTGTGTGTGTCCTTCCTGCTTTCCCTCCTTCCCTCTCTCGGTCCTTCCTTCCTGCATGATTTTTATCCCGCCTTTATTATTTTATAAGTAATCCAAGGCAATGAACATATATAATGCGCCTTTCTGTTTCTATTTTTCATTCATTCATTCATTTAATATTGCCTTTATTATTTTATAAGTAGTTCAAGGCAGTGAACGTATGTAAAGCACCTTTCTCTTTCTATTTTTCTCACAACAATCCTGTGAGGTGTATTGGGTTTAGAGGGCATTACTGGCCTAAAGTCACCCAGCTAGCTTTCATGCTTAAGGCGGGACTAAAATTCACAGTCTCCTGGCGATTGGTCCAAAGTCATGAAACTGGCTTTCATCATTAAAGCTGGATTAGAATTTACAGTCCCCTGGCTTTTAGCTTCATGTCTTAACCACTAGATCAAACTGGCTTTCTTGCTTTTATGTTCTGATGACCAGTCTATCCTGTATGAAAAGGTATATATTGTGTGGGTTGATAGGCTGTCATGGATACCCCCTCACCACACACACATAGAAACATACTATGAGTCTTACAAGGAGCATTTCAAAATTACTGCTGCACCCTGAATTTCCTGATGATACACACTGACCTATGATGCATAAGAAAACCTCAAAGGGCTGGGATTAATCACTTGCAAGAGAGTCTTCTAATAGGTTTAGAAATTTTAATTCTAATATGTTTAAAAATTTTCTCAAAATACTTCAAATTATAACTCCACAATGTTCCCAAAGCGACAAATATTAGCTACCTGGTTGGGCTGGGTTAGAATTCAATATTTCTCACTTAGCAATTTTAATTTCTATGAACCAACTCCAAGAATTCCCCAGCATGCTGGCTGGGAATTCCTGCAGTTGAAGTCCACAGACCCTTAAAATAGCCAAATTTGAGAAACTGTGGCAGATGGCAAGTTTCTAAACAATTCCTAACCTCAGTGATCCTATGGTTCTGATTTGACTTGGATCTTGCACCGGCTCTTTCTCATCTTTCAGCTAATATAAACAGAATATAATAATCTTTCCTCAGAAAGCAAGAGTGGAATCGCTGAGAATGTATGTTCCTACGACTGCTATCTCTTCTTCAGTCTTCTTACAACCCAATGATTTCAAAACCAGACATGAAGCAAGTCTATAGTACAAGGCACATGTTGAAATGCCTGACAGACACGCTGCCAAAGATTATTGCTCTGATGCTGTGCGGTAGCCCTCTTGCGCCACACGTTGCTTTGAGCACAACATTATTTGCTTTGAGCCCTGCAACACAAAGTGGGGTGTGCGGGGGGAGTAGAGGAAGTACTCTACTCTGGTCAGCAGAACCAAACATTCCTGCAAGCCTTAATTTAAGATATGTGGTTGAAGCAATCCCACTATTACTCATAGGAAGCTAAAAAATTCAGCACAGCCCAACAAAATGGGCATAGCTCTGGGATCTTGGTTTCACTGACTATATTTATGGACTTACTTCCTGCCCAAGCATCCATGGTGGTTTATGGCTTAACGGTAACCCCCCAAAAGTTACAAATTAAGAACCAATAAAAGAGCAACCTCTGGTGATGATTGTTATGATCTCCGATTTCAATTTCCCTTTCCTGTTTTCCCTCAAATCTCTTGAATCGTTCTCTCATTCATATCAACAAATGATGTAGAAACCAGCTTAGAATATGTTCTCATCAATTTACTGCACTTGATTGCTTAAGTGTCAAAGCATATGCTAGATGTACTAGTTCCTACGCAAAATATCTGCAAGGTCCCAGTCAACTATGCAAGATGTCATTCCCAAGGCTCCCAATATGCATGCAAAATCCAAGATAATCCTGATAGATGGCATTGTTAGGAATTGAGCAGCCTTAAAAATCCAATAAATTAAATTGAATTGACATAATAAACCTTATTCATGCTGTACCTATTTTTAAGGAGTTGACATCAGAGTGCTTTATTGGAGCATATCTTTCTGTGCTTTAATGACCTGTTATTTTAACTACTTATTGAGTCTTTCCCAAGGACTTGGACAGGCAAGGTTTCCAGTCTGAGCAAGGGGTTGGACTAGAGGATCTCAAAGGTCCCTTCCAACACTTATTCTGTTGATTAATCGTTCTTCTATTTTCTGGTTTTAGTATTTGTGATTTTTCTCCTGTTCTTTCTCTTCCATAATAATAACAACAGAATAACCAAGTTAGAAATGACCTTGGAGGTCATCTAGTCCAACCCCACGCTCAAGCAGGAGATCCGATACCATTTCTGAAAAGTGGCTGTCCAGTCTCTTTTTAAAAGCCTCCAGAGCACCCACAATTTCTGAAGGCAAGCCTTTCCACTGATTTATTGTTCTCACTGTCAGAAAATTTCTCCTCAGTTCTAGGTTGGCTCTCTCCTTGGTTAGTTTCCATCCATTGCTTCTTGTCCTGTAAGTTAAGACAGCAAAATCTGCTCTCATCAAATGCAATACAACTAATTAAAAACATAACCACTATCTGGACTTTGTCTTTCTTACTGGCAATTGTTACATCTGGGGAGTTACGGGTAATCCTTGTTTAGTAACTGCAATAGTCACTGAAAGAAATCATGATTGTGCATATGATTGCATCGGTTTCCACTTCTTTACAGACTTGCAAATGTCATAAATGTGAGGATTGATTGTAAAGTTAATTTTTCATCATAACTGTGAATGATTGCTAAATGAGGACTGCTTGTATATGACAGGTACTTGCCTATTTGAATTCCAAACTCCCACAATATTTTAGCTTTTCATTTTCTATACTTTGTCCATTTTCTGTTCCACCAGTTCTTGCTTGCAGGCAAATGTTATTCCTTGCAGATATTCCAACGTGCCATCATTGCTACTTTGTCATGTATTATTATTATTTTATGAATATTACATATAAGACAAAGAGGGAGGAAGGATGGTCTCCTTGGAAACTCCTTAGAGTCAGATGTAATTAAAAATGGATTTGAAGGAGCAGATGCCTAAATTTTAACATTCAAATCCTTTGTTTCATTTTTCGATTCAGTTCTTGGACTAGTTGAATGTACATGCATGCTATGACTACAAGCACATGACAGCAAGATTTTTCTTAGAATTTTGGAATCAGCAAATATGAAGATTTCCTGATGCATTATGCATCTGCGGCATTATTTAAACAGAGCTGATGTTGATTTGTTCTACCTTCAGTTATCCAACAAAGGATCTGGAGCAGATTTTTGTGTATATGTGTTTATATGAGGTCATAGGCACAATTTTTGACAGACAATTCTTTTGCAGCTTCTCTGAAAAGACGCTTTTATTACAGGTTTTCCAAATAAACTTCAAGTCTGTAAAAACAACAGGCTGCTTCAAAATGGATCCATTTCTTATCTTTCAAGAGCGATGTTCCAACTGCAAGGTAATGAAAAGTAAAATAGCAATTTAGATGCTCCGATTATTTCAATCCACCACTTGAAAGGACTTGTGGATACCTTCTCAATGTTAATTGTCTAATTTCAGACTTTCCCCTGTCTCTAGAAATTGAATATTCAAAAGTATATAGAGCTCATAAAGGTAGTCCTTGACTTAAAAACCATTCATTTAATGACTGTTCAAAGTTACAATGGCACTGAAAAATGCTATTTATAATGAGCTCTTGTATTTACGACTGTTGACGAATTCCTGTGGTTAATTGATAAAAAATTTCGGCACTTGGCAGCTGGCATATCTTTTTGATGGTTGTGGTGTTCCAGTCATGAGAACACCACTTGTGACCGTCCCAGCTATTTCTGAATGCAAAATCAATAGGGGAAGGCAGATTCACTAAATGACATAACAAGTTATTTGCTTAAAAATTGTGATGAAAAAGGTCATAAAATCAGGTATGAGTCACTTGACACTGGTCTTACTCAGCAATGGAAATTCTGTTTCCATTTGTGGTCATAAACTGAGTATATAGAGTGAAAATATGTCCTGGATTTTGAGATTGATAAACAATATCCCATGTTTGTGCAGTGCAGCCCAGGTTTAAAGTATGAAGAATCCAACAGAATGACAATGGATTTCATTGAAAGACTGCATCAGGGTTTTGTTTGATCTTGGGAGCCCCGGGTGGGCATAACCAGCTTAATGTCATTCGTGTCAGCGCCTGTGGTGGCCTATTGCTTTGTCAGCAAAAACGGGCTCCTGAGCTCTGTTTTTTAGCTATGACGGCCTCCTGCAACCTTCTGCCAGTGAAAATGGAGCTTGGGAGGGCTCCTGAGCTCCATTTTCACTGGCAGAGGGTTGCAGGAGGTTTGTTGCAGTCAAAAATACGGAGCTTGGGAGCCCATTTTCAATGGCAGAGGTACCGTGGGTTGATCCTTCACTGTTTCCAGAGCAGCCCCACCGGCCAGATCTAAGCACCCCCTGGGCCAGATCCTCCCCACTGGCCTTGAGTTTGACTGATCGACACTGAAAGTCTCCAGATGTTCATTTAATTCCCATCTGACCATAAACTTCTTATATTTCTTACATTTCATCTTGCTGCCTTTTTTTCTCCTCTGTTTTTTTCTGTGCGTTCATGGGGACTCTTGTCAATGGTTAATCTATGGCTATTGACCTTTTATTCTTTTCTCCTCTGGAAAACTCTAGAATTCAAATGTCTGTGTAGTTTTCAGTCTTCCAGGTAATGGTTTTCCCAAAGATGCTTTTTCAAGAGGCAATTTTTTTAAAAAAATGTTTCGCTTCTCATCAGAAGCTGAAGCTTCTTGGGTGAGAAGTGAAATGTCTTCAAAGAAAAAAACAGAAAGTCCAGTTGCCTTTGGGAAAATAAAACACCTTGGGTCTAGAATTCAAAACATCCACCTTGAATGTTTTAGCAAGGATTATGATTACAGCAAAAGGCTACAGAATTTTTTTAAAAAAAAACAAAAAACAGATTTTCCTATTTTAGAGCTCATGCTTTAACTTTCCGCCAAAATGCTGCATTTGGACTTAACCTGGATGTTGCAGCTGGCCCAAAATGAAGCAGATAAATTGTTGATGGGATAACCTAATGCTAGCTGAGCAAGCACCACTGCTAAAATCACTCCACTACATCCTGCAAGCTTTGAGTCCCAACTAAAAGTGCTGATGATGACCTCTAACGTCATATATGGTATAGGACCATTTTTCACTAAGTACTGCATTACCCAGGTTGAATCTTCTCAACCGAAAGGAACATGGTGAGAAAATCTATTTAGAATCCATCCTCTGGCTGAGATGTGGTGAACATGGACCAGATTAGGGGTCTTCTCTGTGGTTGTCCCTTGACTTTGGAACTCCTTACCTTGTGGACATTTGAAGAATTTCTTCTTTCCTCGCCTTCTGTGAAAAATGTTACAGCAATACTATGTACTGTTAATCTGGACCGAATGTTTCTTATAGGGTTATCTATTAGTAGTGTCTTCCTTGTTCTTATTTTCCTAATTATTATGTCATATGTTGCCTAAAGTCTACTGACTGTGGCAGTATACAGAAACTGTGAAATACACTTTCTTGCATATGGTATACATAAATGCAAGCATTAAGACAGCCAGCATGTTACAGTGCTGGGCTAGACATAGTGAGACCCAGTTTCAAATCCTCCCTTAAACAGAGAAGCCAGCTGGATGTCTTTCAGTTAGTCTTCTCCTCAGGCCAAATCAGTGTTCACACACAACACACACACACACACACACACACACACACACACTCCAACTTGAACATAGTGACACTGAATTTTTCCCCCCAGGTTTTCCTTGTATTCATATGTATTGTTTATCACCTTTGATATAGACGATCTATTATGTAAAACCTTCTATTCTTCCATTAATTTCTAAGTTAAATATTTGTACATCAGCAGCATGTTCTTAAGATTTAAAATAGGAAAAAAAACAAAAACCTAGTGGCTACCAACTGCAAGATGAGGAATGTCAGAACGTGTATTGTGTGATGCTTTTAGTTTGTGTGTGTGACAAAATGTATCTATTTAGTTGCTCTCAACTACACAAGAATAATTCCACAAAGTCAATTCATCTTTGATATATTTTTTTACAAATTGTATTCACCAAAACTGAATGGACTCTGCTCCAAGTAATAGGAGCTTTAACTCTTTGTAACTAAAATCAGCTTTCAGCAATGCTATATAAGAAACAGGTTATTTTCAGCCAAACGTTGGGTGCACTAGGACTTCCACAAACCATCCCAAGATGCAAACTGTGATTTATTGCTGACCAATACTAATAAGTGATTTATTGTTGAGCAAAAACAATAAACAAGGGAATGCAGAATGTATGTGCTAGAATTTTTTTCCCCAGCATGTTATTTAAACCAAAATATATCAATGGGAAGAAATGAATGCTGTAGATGGATGTTCAAGGGAAGGCAACATGTTGCTTTGCAGATGGTTACTGCCTTATGATTCCCAAGACACTTGACCTTTGATTATGCTAGCATGGTACTCATTAGATTTGTACTCCTGAAGCAACAATCTCACAGAACCATTGTTTTTCTCTTACAGCAAGAATTTTTAGCAGTCTCTAATGGTAGCACAGAAATGTTTCAAGCGAGATGCTTTTATTACTTTCCTCTACGGAATGTCAAAAACATAGAATTTCAGCCTACACCATGATAAGTTTGCATTTTACAATCTGTCAGACTGATTCTTCAGAACAGGAAATTGAGAAGAATTAACATAAGACAAAAGTTGGGAATAACTGGCAAATTTAGGCTGTAAACTGCCATGTTACAGGATGGAGAGCTTAATGATATCCGGACTACCAGCAGGATGGACACCAGCCCAATAGGGCTCCCACATTTTTTTTTGAAGGTCTTGACATGAAGATTTGGTCTCTTACTGGGTCAAAATTTCTTTTTGGTATATAGGAAATGGACTTAAATATCTTATTTTTCTAGAAGGCCCTATAGCAAACTGGATTTCTTCGACAAAGAAATATGGATCAGCATATTTCTCCTCTGAAGGCCGACTTGGGGGGCAGCACTCAACAGGGCCCTTCATGACATGGGGGACAGTGTGAAGCTCCCTGCACCAGGGGTGGGATTCTACCAATTCGCTGCTATTCGCTAGAACCGTTTGTTAACATTCTAAGCAGTTCGGAGAACTGGTTGTTAGAAGAAATTACTAGCCTAATCCTGTAAGGAAGGCAGGAAGAAAACATTCTGGTGTTGCTTACAGAAACTGCCTCTCCGTTAACCCTTATTACATTCTTGGCAGGACTAGACTTCCTGTCTCAGGAACATATCTGGAGTTTTTTCCCCCTCCTTTGCTGATACTTTGCTTGTGTGGAGTGACCATTCAAAGTTACAATGGCACTGAAAAATGTGATTTATAACCATTTTTCACACTTACAACTGTTGCAGCATCCCCTCAGTCATGAGAGGCCAGGCGAGATGTGTGCCTCGATGTGAGTGATAGTTGGCCACGCCCAGCCAATAACATGACCACAAAGCCATGTCCACCTGGTCACGACCACAAAGCCACGACGACCAACTAATCCACGCCCACAGAACCAGTTGTTAAAAAATTTGAATCCCATCCCTGCCCTGCACCCTATTTTGACTGCCAGAGGCACTGCAGGCCGGTCCTTTGCTATTTCCAGGCCGGATTTAGGCACCCCAGGGCCGGATCTAGCTCGCGGGCCTTGAGACTGACACCCATGCCCTATAGCTGTGATGGCAAACCTATGGCACACATTCTGGAAGTGGCACGCGAGAGGTTGCGCGGAAGAGCCCCACTGTGCATGCACAGGCGCTCCCTGCCAGCCAGCTGGTTGTAGAGTATCTGCCGTGCATGCACGGGGAGACACATGCATGCAGAGGCATGTGAGGGGGTTGAGTGTGCATGCACAGAGGTGTGCAGTGCAGGGGGGGTCATGCGCACATGCGCAGGAGGGCAAGGGGAGTCGTGCGTGCACATTTTTGGCATGCAACGTAGAAAAGGTTAGCCATCACTGCCCTATAGCCTTGATTACGCTGGTTTAGATCTCCTGAAATACTGTATTTTCTCCTAACTAACCTTGACTACAATGAGATTTTAGGAACTTTTATGTTTCTTGGATTGGTTGTACCATATGCGGTATGAATGGAGAATCAAAAGCTGTTTCAACATTTTCTTGATTTAGAAATTCTGGCTACGGTCTTTTGAAAACTACTGATTTTATCATTAATGGTATTCAGAGCTTAAGTAGCTTCAATCTTTATAATGAATTAGAATAATCATTTTAATTGCTATCCTAATAAGCCAAGCCCAAAGAATTGAAATCCTTGCACAAATTCAATTCCGCATAAAGAAAAACAAAGGAAGACCAGATACGCTGATAAGAATTTTTTATGTTATTTCAATAAAAAATACATTCATACAGAAATATAACAATCTTGCAAAAAACAATTTCAAATAAAATCTTGTAAAACAAATTTTTTTACAAAAATTTTACAAAGAGATTCTTTAGATAATAGGGTGCTTCAAAAAAAAAAAAACCAAAAAAACAAACAAACATAAAAAGAAATTTTACGAATAGAAATTTTTTTTTCTGAAATTTCAAGCAATTTTTTTTTTCTTTCAGCTTGATTGAGGCTCAGTTATCACCTGAACAAAATGTACTTATTTAACCACAAAACTGATTTCTAACTACTGCAAGAGATTTTTTTTTTTTAAAGTAGCAAATGATTATGGCTAAGCAGAAATCATTGCAATCTTACCCTCTCAAGTATAATGCTGGAGCAGAAAAACTTGCAGAATGCCTTGATCAAAGGGTGAGTATTTTAATTCATACATGCAGATAGGAATTTCCCAATCTACGGTATATATATATATATATATGTATATATATATTTTGTCTATGAAATGGCATCTCTCAAGAATGCGGTAAAAAGTGCCCTGCATGTATGAAGCGCCACACATCTCTTAGACTTCGGTAATCCGTAGATAATAAAATTTAAATTGGGATAATTTAAAAAAAAAACTTAAAAAGTGCATTTTTGAGCATATAAAAATTCAAAACACAATGCAGATAAATGTAGGCCTATATATCTCTCAGCCTCGGATAAAATGGATTTGAACATGGTTAAGAGGACTATTAATCTTCACCATCATTTTCGGGGGTGGGGGGGGGAAAGCTGCCCCAAATAGCAAGAAACAAGTCAAGTTCTTGTGGAAGGCAGCTTGGAAAACACATTGGGCTTTAATGTTTGGGGAACAACTATTTCTAACATCTCATAAAACCGTCTTGTGAATTCAGCTAAAAGGTAAAATACCCGTAGGAATAAATTCACCATCAAGAAGCACATTTCTACATCTTCTCAATAAGCTTAGAGGACAGAAAGTGAGAGGTTGAGATTCATTTATTTAGTCTTAGCGGAAAGTGTCCGTTTTTAAGTAGCCCTCAATAGATTGCTCCCGTATGATGCAGAAATGGCTAAGCAGGCATTGTTAGCCCTTGGTGTTCCAATTAAATGCCCTTTTGGGGGGGAAATGAAGAGCTCACTGACCACCATCAAGGAAAGCACGAACTAGCAAGAGAAGAAGCAGAGGGCAGCAAAACCCCAAACCTACAGACAAAAGGCCCATGGAAGATTTTGGGTGAACACAGGAGAAAGGAGCTAACTTTCTTAAGAGCTTTTAAAATGACTTTTTTTCTTCTTTAAAAGCAGCCAAGTGTCTTGCATTTAAAAAAACATGGAGGAAAACCAATAGAAACCATTTAAATCCTGTTTCTCCAGAGGGACTCCAAAGCACTTTGTTTGAACACCAAGAAACGTTTGAGTGTGCAAAAGTGCCTATCGATAGGGAAGTAACTGCCTTCTCTTGTTAAAAACTGCGCACACTGATTGAAGCTCCTTCCTTCTTTTCAGGTCCCTGCTAAAAGAAGTTTACAAACAGTAATGATAATAATAATAATATTAATAAAAAGCTGACTTTTGTTTGCTTCTTCTCCACGAAATGCAGGAAAAGAGGAAGACTCCTCACAGGCTATGACACTTTACAGCAAAGAACTCAATACAATCCTTAAAAATAATATATTATCTATATATTTTATAGATGAAGACACACACACACACCCAAACACACCCACTCACAAATATACATGCACGCACACTCACAGCTACAGATACTATACTCACAAATAGATATATACATACGTTATAGATATCCTGCCCACTTGATAATTACTTTTTTTTTTGCTTTTTTTTCTATTTTTTTCTTTACTTTCCATTTTAATTAAGGGGAAGCTACATATACAGGTGTGGACATTGTGCCTTTAAAGAATTTTGTTGTTCTTGTAGTTACTCCTGCGGCTTTAAAAATGCATGAGCAAAACACAGCATCCTGAATACAGGATCTTTTTGGTGGATGGAGGAACTGGTAGATTAGTTTTCATTAATTTCTTGAATGGGAAGAGGATGGATGCAGCTCAGGGGCAGGTTGTGCAAGACCAACCTTGTGAAAAGATGGAGTCAGGGATGCATTCTTCGTTGGATTATGCCATGAAATTTTCAGTACAGATGTTTATATGGGGGATCACCCAGAATACCAGCTGATGGTCTTCCCACCTCTTCATAATGTACATTTGATACAGTACAAGTGTCAGGTGAAAAGAGAGCCTTAATAAAGCATATATCATTCATACCCCTGTATAAGACCTCCCAAAAGAGAAGTTTAATTTGCATAAGGCACCATTATTAAGGTCAACAGTGCATTAACAGGTAGAAAACCAGAAATTAGACCTCAAGGCATAAATAAAAGATAAGAAGGTAGGTGCTGGACACAATATTTGGGGGTGGGGTGGGGGAAACAGCTGCCCGAGTTCCTTTTTTTTTTTTTTTAATATCCATCTCTAACCTACAGTGGTTTTATCCACCCAATAGGACAAAAAGTAATTCAAGGAGGAGAAGAAAAAAAAAACACTATTTGGGTTTGGTATGTTATGTAACATTAAACCAATTGCAGTGTAGCAGCTTTGAACTGGAATTGAGAGAAAGCAAGAGAGAAATGGCAGTCCTGATTACAGAATGGGAAAGCATCTAGTTCTCCAGAACCATGCAATAACCTTTGTATTATAATGAAAAAAAGTTATAGGTTGTGTTATATTGTAAATACACAGCTTATACAATGGATTACAAATGAGCTCTGTAGCAAGTCAGACAAGCTACGGGAGACATTGCACATTTAATAGCTGGACCAGACACCAAAAGCTCCTTTCATACAGGACCTTTCTCTATTCTGATTTTCCTTTCTTCCCTTCTATCTCCCCCTTCAGAAACCAAAATAAAAAAAAAATTAAAATTAAATTAAAAAAAAAAAGGTGCAGACACCATTTCCCCCTCCCCCACCCAAAGGATGCGCATCCTTACACCTTACATAACACTCCTCACATATTCGCCACTCTCCCCAAGTTAAAAAAATAAAAATTAAAAAAAAATAATAATAATAACAATCCCACGTTCAGACAGCCTTTTCTCTCTTACGGGTTAGAAAACAACAAGGAACAAATGTTTTTTTTTTTTCTTTTAAAAAATGTGCCTCAGCATCCAGTCATCCAGTAGATCCTCCATAACACACAAGTTGTCCATTCATTAACACTCCCAGTTCGCTCACGGCAGAAGGCGTCGGAAGCCATTCGCAAGGTTTGGTCCCCTGGGCTGGAGACCTGCACCATATGGTCACTGCAGCCATTTCTTACATGACTTAACTAGCCCTCTAAAGACCTTCCAAGGAAGAGAGGACCTGGAGGCCACTGAGTTAGGGTGCAAAATGGCATGCTTTGGCTGGAATATGCATCCTTTCGTCCAAGGCCATCTTGACCTCGAAGCCTCTTAGCCCACAGGATTCAAGCTTCCAATCATTCAGAGATGCCTCTTCATGTGAAGAGCCAGATGGTCAGATCTGGAGAAGCACCTGCCCAACAAACAAAGAGAAGACACAAGCTCGGGTTTCAATGGGGCATCAAGAAATATGCTGGTTTTAAGGAACTCTTTTTCCCCCAAGAGGCCACTGGACTTTCGTCATTTTTCCTTGAAGACGTTTTGTATCTCATCCAAGAAGCTTCTTCAGTTCTGGCTGTCAGACGTGAAACAGCTTCTTGGATGAGACGAGAAATGACTTGGTTATGGTACCATGCCCTCCATAGTCATTTGGATTTAAGATTACTAAATCTTGCGCAGCTAAAAGTGCACAGCCACGGAAGGATCACTCCGCTATGTGTCTGGAATGCAAGATACTGCATTGTAACTAAAGGTTTTGCAAGTGAGCTGACACTTCAGCCCACTGATTGTGATCTTGTCAGTCAAGTAAACATCTACCTTTATTACTAGAAGAAGCTGAGATCAGCATGTTAACATTGCAACAACTCATGGTAAAAGGAATGCAGTGAAGGTCATCCCTATAGCCGCGTAGGTGATCAGCGACTTTAACTTATTCAAATGCAGCACATTAGTCACTACTGCATAACTTTTCTGACTCTCTATCTCCATATCTTGCCAGAGGTGATACCAGAAATAGTTCAGTTCAATTTGGAGGACCACAGGTTCTCTACATCTCTGCTTAGGGCACTGTGTGAAGAGACAGCCAGTGGCAAAAGTTGGAAGAGTTTTTTTTTTTTAAGTGCTCCATGTCACTGGGTCCATCTAACTGAACTGGTGGCAACATTCATATGTGACTTAACGATTCTGAGGATAATTTACATATATATATATATCCAGAAATTATTTCAAATACAAACATTCCAACTGCATTGCGAATCTGGAATGCTTCCAGGAAAGTTAGAACAGCATTGAAATGTTTCTGGTAAGGTTAAAAAAGGACAATTCAACTTTTTATATTTAAATAAAACTATACCATCGTCATTAACAGAGTTGCATGAAATTTGCTGCTTTCTAAGCACGAGGGACAAAATAATATATAATATTATAATATTATATATATATATATATATATATATATATATATATATATATATATATATATATATATATATATATACACACACACACACACACACACATATACATACGTATACATATATACATACACACACATACATATATAAATTCCATCCACATACCTGTCACAGTGATTACACTTAAAAGGTTTTGCACCCGTGTGCTTTCTGAAATGTCTGGTTAGCTCATCACTCCTTGCAAAACGCCACTCACATCCTTCCCACGAGCATCTGTAAGGCTTTTCTCCTACAAAACAAAAACAAACAGACAAAAAACATTTATAATGGTTATTCAGTTACACAGAATGCACACAATATTCCTCCTCCAAAGAGCAATGTTGACTCACTGAGCATTCTTTTTTCTTCTAAAGAAAAAAACATAGGAAACAAAGTTGCTCATTCTATAGTTTATGAGGCACTTCCAAGACTGCTGATGGAATTTTTTTTGTTTCAGTTGACATCTCCAACAGTAAAGCATTCCATCCTGACAAAAAGATTCCAATAATCTAAACTTTCGGGGATCCTCTGATTCTGAAACTGATTTTTTTAAAAAAAGGAACTGAAAACTCACCATGTATCTTGATTCAATTAAGAATTGTTTTTTAGATTAGCAGGTTTTTACAAACACTTTATAAAAAAATGCTTCTTTGTTTCTTTGGGTCCTGATTAAAAGAGAGATGTCAACGAGACTATAAAAGCCATATCTTGAGAGTCCACTGGACTGAGATGGCTAATAAAACAAAAAATAAACACATTTTGCCTACTTTCTTATTAGGACAACGGTTTTTGGTTTCAACCATTTCCATCTTTCTTCAGAACACTTCCTTACCACTGAACTTAAAATAAGCAGTCTGTAAACTCTACCCTACAAGTTGTGTTTCCTGCATGGTCTCTGTAAATATCCAGTAAGCTTTGCAGAACCTTTACATGGTCGAATGGTGGGTGAAGAAGAAAAACAATGAATAAAATCAGTAGCATACTGACTTTAACATTAGCACTGAAGTGACAGACCACAAATTCTTCCCCCCAAATACCTTCTAGTTACAGGTTCTGACTAAATGTTGGTTCCCTGATAATTATCACACATATTTACTTTCAATTTTATACCAAAATGGCTACAGAACACACAATCATCCCTTTTTTCTTCTTTCCTCTGTTTACTCAAGGGTTAATTGGTGAAGTAGAATAAGATGTGAAAACAGCATTTATGAGAAGGAGGAATCCCTTTAGCTTGTATCAAAATGTACAGCTTTGCTTTGTACATTTATAAGTGATTTGGTGCATCTAACCATGAAGTCATTAAAAGCAGAAGAATATTTACAGTCAAAAGCAACCATGGCAGCTTCTTACACTATAAAAAATTATACAAGCTCTGATTCCACTCCACATATTTTCAGGCTCCACTGGGGAACTGGAATGTGTTTTGACATTTGAGTTTCACCAGGATAAAACTCTGTTAGGTTTATCATGAATGGAAATGTACCACAATGATATGGTCACAAATCAACCATAATCTTTCAAGGAGGAAATTATGTACTTTGTAAATGATACATGTAGAAAGTTAATCTGCAGCATAAATACCATAAGTGAACCAGAATTAAGCAAATGTTTAATTAAGGTTTACTGACTAAACCAGAATTGCTTTGGATCACACAAACTACTAACCATATGAAAGTTTAAGATGATATGGAATCCAACCCATTTTAAGATTAGATTCTTCTTTACCAAGAAATTCTGGGTCTTCTGTTTTGTTGTCTAATTTTAGATTTATCTAAAGAATTTTTTTCCTCTGAAAAAAGATGAAGTAATTGTTCACCTTCTCAGGCATGGGGTTATTTAACCAATAGAAACCAGCCATGCACAAACAAATAAACAAACCACCCAGCTGATACAAATTTGCAACGGGCTTATGGAAAAAGAATGAGGAAGTGAGGACTTGCATTCTGGGAAACTTTAGCTGGTGTTGCATTATCTATGGGCCTGAGTTCTTATTCCAGAAATTTTGTAAGATTATATCACTGAAGCATCAAAGTCTTCAGCATTATCTGGTAGAGGCAGTTTGAAAGCTAGCCAAATCCAAATGGTCATCTGAAGACTAGTGTTTTGGGGAAACTTAGTGACCAAAAGATCCTTCCTTATGATATTTGGGGCATGCTGATCATGAAAAGCAAGAGGGTAAGAGAGAGAAGGGTTACATTATAAAGTATGAACCAGCAAACAGCTGGCGTAGACTGTGGAAAGTCCAAGTGGATGGAAACAACCAGCAGCAAACCACATTTTGAAGGTGCAAGACACCAAAAAATATATTAAGAGGAAATGGACTGCAAAGGAAATAGGAACTGGGAACAAATGAACTTCCCTTCTTATACTCATCTCCTGCCTTTCTCCACAACGGATATTGCAACACTTCTATGGAGGCGTTCTACAGGGAATACATGCAGCTGCACCATGCATTCAGTTCCTGCTCTAGTCTTTCGTGATTCTAGGCCTTTCCTGGCCAAGAGTCACGAAATCATGAAGTATGGAAATCCTACATGATGCAACTGGACACCATCTCATTTATGAGAGATTATTCTAAGGTCAATAGAAGCAGTATAGAAGGCAAGACACATTCATCAGTCCTAGAGGCCGTATAAATACTCACCTGTATGGGTACGCTGATGTGCTTTCAGATGTGAACTTTTGGTATAAACCTTCCGGCACCCATTGAAGTGGCAGCGATGAACTCGTCTCCTCCCATCAGGAGAGGCATCACCACTGACCAGAGTACCTTTTTCCACAGTCTTTCCACCAGTACCGGTACGGATTTTGCCAGGTGAATGCAATTCACTGGGGGCACAATTCCATGGTTGAGAAGATGGCTCCTTGCCCAGCTCAGGGGAAGAAGGAGGAGTAGAAGTGACAGATGAATTCAAGTTTCCAGCACTGGCCAAGTTTAAGACATCATTTATGATATCCGAGGTAAATTTTGTTGTAGGAGAAAGTTCCTCGGAACTATCTGAAGATTCACTACTGATATCAGAATTCAAACTGTTAGTCTCTAAAGTCTGATTATTAAGGTTGTCCTCCTTTGGAGCACTGGCTGTCTTTAGTTCAGATTCCTCCTTTTTCTCCCGTGCCAAAATAATTTTGGTCCACAAATCCTCCTGACTGTCAAATTTTATCTCAGAGGCAGACACGTAGCAGGGCTCACTCTGAAGGTATCTCTCCAGCTCTAAGCAAGTCTACAGAATTAAAATACATAAACAGACATTTAAAAAATAATTCACTTCTTAGAACATTCTGAAAAAATTAGCAGGAAGCCACGCACATTCAAAGAGGGGAGAGTTTATTTCTGTTTGTTAGTATGTTTTAAAGTTAAAGGCCATTCAAGTTTCAACTAATGAATGTTCTAAGAAAACAGTGTAACTCTCATGAACTTGTCAAGAATGCAGAGTCAAGAATAGTAACTCAGCTACATTCCTTAGGCATTTCCCTAATGCGTTAACTAAACAGGCATCTCGTAGAAAGATTTCAGTGGGATCAGCTTTAAAGTCAATGCTACCTTCTCCAAATTTTATTTATTTTATTAAGTAATGTTGACTTGAATTTTTTTTTTTAAAAAAAAACCCTCAACTGAATTTCTATCAAGTGGACAAAAGTTATGGTCCGCACTCTAAATTTAAGTCATATGTGCTGTGGCTGATTTTACATCTCCCAATCCAAGACATCATTTCCTGCGCATGAGAATTCAGCCACTGAAAAAATGTCCCAGTATACAGGCATGACTCAATTGTAATGTGAGGCATTCTTTGCAGAGACAGTAGGCAAAATCCCCACATTTCTAACAGGACATTGAATGAAAGAGACAAAAGGAAAAAGCACAGAAAACTCCAACTTTTAAGGTTTCAACAGTGAAGGAGAACTTTATCTGCTGGCCAAGAGTGGCTTGGTTATGAGTCATTCCCTTGTTTCTTTTACTCAATGCCAAAAGAGACTTCCTTTTTAAATTTATGACTCTCCGCCAAGAATGCTTATGGTTCAAATCTACATGCAACAGGACAGGTTGTTGTTGTTTTTTAATCTTCCAATCCAAGATACCAACAGGACTTCGCACAGCCTAGTGAAAGACTGGCCATGGTAACTGTATTGTATTAATAATTAGATTCTAAGCAAAATGGTCAGTCTAGCAGGAATTGTGTGGTTTTCAGCAAGAGCCCTTCCTCCACAATTGTGTAAGTGAAATAAAATGCTGTACACAAACATGCACACACACCATTTCAGGATCAATTTAAATTGGTCATATTGCCTTGTTGACTTCCACACTTCCTTCTCCTGACAATTAAACATACCTATAAACTTCATTAAACTGAGACACTTGCTTTTAAGTAAAGGTGCAGAAAATAATTTCTATGTTGCTAAACATCTCTGCTTATTGGGGGAGGGAGTGCAAAGGGAAAGAGAAAGCAAAATATTTTCTCTCTCCTCAATAATTTTAGGTTCCCCCCCTATAATGATTGTAGCAAACCTTCTAATATCTTACAAAGGTACTGACCACAGAAGAAAATGTATGGAAAGAATAGGTTTGACATTCAGGAACAGATTTAAAATTCCTCTTATTAGGCAAACTAATTTTGAGAATCATCTGGGGGGGGAAGAGGTGGTGGCGGCTAAAATGATTCTGAAGTCTATAAAGAGCCAAAGAGCAAAATCACCCCCAGAAAACCTTGTCAGATCTATTATTGGGGGGGGGGGGGGGAGTAGAATGTGGGTTTTGTAAAATGCCAGCCCCCTGAAAAGATTGGTAGAGCTTCATATTTCAAGCTCCAAAGTCAGGTTTTCAAACGAAAACCCAGATGAATTAAATTGGGTTACAGAGAGCAATCATTACAGTAATGGAGGCAAGTAAACATGTCTTCTCAGTCCCACATTCCAGGGAAAATCCCAAGCAAGGCAAAAAAAGAAAAGGAAAAAAAACATTTGCCAGCGTTTGGAATCCAATGACATGGACTTAAAAAAACCCTTGTCCATTAAAGGCAACATGCCTCAGATTTTCCTCTATTAGGATTCATATAAGGTGAAGGGGGGAATCATTGTCATATGACTGACAACTCGTTCTGCTCGGAGGGGGATGTTTTAAAAAAGCTGTACATGATCCTGCCATAAAAATAGTACAGTACTGAAAGAAAGGGACACCTTCCCCACCCCCATTTTGCGAGAGGATATTCGGGGGGGTAGGGGGTTGAAAGGGGAAGCACGGAGATCAACTATTTCTAAACACAGAACTGTTTGGATGACAAGTTCTCCTTATAGCAATTGGCTTTGCTTCAAAAAAAAAAGGGGGGCGGTGGAAACAGAGAGGAGAAAAGGGGGGAGGGCTTTTTATTTTTATTTTATTATTTTGGGGCCAAAGAGCAGGGAAAGGCAAAAGGAGAAAAGGCAGAAACTTGGCAACCCGATTCGATCCCATGGTATGGTTTTATTTAAGAGTAGCCAGCTTTTCATTCTAAGGGGTTTTTGAAGTCTGTATCGGTGAGAGCAGGGCACAGCGCGAACAAGCAAGCGTTCAAACACAAACACACACACACACACACACACAGGGATTGCTCACAAGTTCTGACAGCCACGTCCACTGAGAAGAGGGGGGACAGAAACGAGAACCAGCATGCATGCATGCATGCATTAAAAAAAAAAGAAAATAGATAAATAAATAAATATAACACATGCCCTTCGCTTGCTAAACAGCACAGATTAAAATAGCTTCTCTCCCCCCTTTCAATGACATTCAAATCTGTCTTTGCATTTCGATCTTTGCCCTGAAGCAAAGATTCTTGATCCGGGAAAATTAAATAATAATAATAAATTTATTTCTCTCTCTCTCTCTCTCTCTTTTTTAAAAGGAGCTCTCATGCCTGTGGTCCCCCAGCGTTTAAAATCCCGAAACGGTTGCAAAATATACACAGCCCTTCCTCCTTTACCTGTTGCCAGTATTCCTCCAGAGATGGCAAGGCGGAGAAGTAGCCAGTGTCGTGAACAATCTGGAGTTCCTGAAAGATGCTACACATTGGAAGTACATCCATGCCTCTCGTGCGGGGAAAGGGGACGGTCGGTAGGGAAGAAAAGTTGCAACCGGGAGCCCTTCGGCAGAGACGAGCGTCCGATCGCTCGGGGTCTTTATTTTTCCCCCCGCAGGTCGGAAGAGCGGAGCAGCGCGAAAGAGGTCTCGGGCTCCGGCTCTCGGCTGCAATCGCCACAGCAGGTGATGGTGACAGAAATACGACCGGCTATTTACAAAAGTCTCACTTCCTCCTCCTCCTCTCCTCCTCCTTCTCCAAAGACCACCGAAATCAAAGCAAAAAAAAAAAAAATCACGAAAAAAGGAGGGGAAAAATATCACCCAGCAGAAGGTACCTTAACGGGGAGGAAAAAAAAATAGCAATCTACGGCTAAATATACATATGTATATATATTAAATTCCTGTTTAGAATTTCAGACGAAGCTTTTTTTTAATATATGTATATATATTTATATATATAGGTAAATATATATATATAAACGTATATATATTTTAAATAATATATAGAAAAAGCAGTTTCATGCAAAGTTTAATTGCACAGCAATAGATCAAAAGGTTCTTTTTTGGCCCTTTTGGCTGGTTGGCTTTTGTTGTTTTCGCTTTTTCTGTAGCTTTTTGCAGTCTCCCCGATGCTGCTGTTGAGATTGCCTTCCACTCCTGGGGCTCTCTCTCTCTCTCTCTCTCTCTCCAGAAGATAGTTGCTGAGAAGCCTACTCAATATTTGCAAACACCGAGGTGACTGCAAATGTAACCCGCTGCAAAAGTTCCCTTTCAAAAGCTCTCCTTGGCCGCCACCTCCCCCTCCTTCTACTCCCTCCTCTTTTCTCCCCCTCCCCTTCTGCTGAAAGCCACACTCGCTCCTCCCCTTTACTCCTCTTCCTCTGCCCCCCACCCTCCGCCACCTCGTGATCCCATTACGCCGGCTCTGAATGCTGCCCAATCTATAACAACAAACTCGTTACACCGCGTTCCAATGATGTCAGACTAGCCCAATGGCTGTGCGCGGCGCATCTCGGCTCCTCCTGGCGTGACCGAACTTCTCCGTGACGCCTCACCCCATTGGTCCGATTCGAAATTCGACCCGTCCTGATTGGCCCTGGGAGCGAGAGGCTATTTTTGGAAACCCGTTTTAGAGAAGCGACTCAGAGTGAGAACGTTTGCTTGTTGTTTGTCGTTGCTGGGGGTTTTGGGGAGGGGGGGAGGGGAAAGGACTCGCTGTAGTACCGAAAGTGAAATTGGGTGGCGCTGCTAAGCCACGCATGGAGCGCTTTGGAGCATAACTGAAGATGTTAAGCAATTCGCACCAAGTTGCAACAAACAAGCGTGATATCTAACCGGGTTTATTTGGTCTGCAAAATTCCGGACGGTTGCTACATCACAGCGGAAAGAACATGCGGGAAGATTTTTTCCCCCTGCCATCTAGTGGCCGTCCGGATTTTGGAAGCGATTTAGAAAAAAATACCCTGAGGTGCGTTTTCTGCAGCCGATCTGACATTCGATCCTGCAACCAAAACCCCGAAATTGGACACGAAAGGAATTCTTTTCCTATCCTTTCCCCCTCCCCTCCTCTCGCTCGACCCTGTCTTCTTCACCCTGCCTTGGGCTGCTCTTGCACATTTCTCTCCAGGTTGCAACAAAAAAAATCCCTCGGTTACCCCAACTCCCCCCATTTGCAGAAAGAGAACTCACCTCCCATTCCCTCAAAAAAATAAAAAATACTTGTGTTTCACTCAGTAGCTTAACTGGAATCTAGGGATCCATTTTTCCCTCTGGATGACATGTATTTATGTATTTATACATAAATACATCATGTACCCGTGCCAAGTGTGTCTTTTAATCCTGGTTGTCAATAACCTTTTTTTTCGTGGAGGTGTGTATTATTTATTTGGGGTTTTCTCTTTCTGGAGCTCCATAGAACATTACCGTACAATAACAGGAAAAAAAAATGCTTAGGAAATATTTCCTCTTTTACACACACACCTCTCGTTAAGTTAACCATCAACTGGCTGACAGTCTGCTTCGATGAAATGAAGCTTACATGAGAGTTTTGGAGAACCTGAACAAGGATTAGGCATATATAACTTAATTGACCAGAATGCTTTTGTATTAAAGAGTATGAGCCCAGAGTCCAAAGATCTTTTAAACAGTTCAGTTTAGTCAGAAATGAGACAATCTCATCCTTAAGCACATTTTGTCACATCTATACATGCCAATTGTTAACAAGGCTTTCTTTTTTAAAGGAATAACAGCTGGAAAGGACCTTGTAGGTCATCTAGTCCAACCCCCAACACCACCCAAGCAGGAGACTCTACACCATTTCTGACAGAAGGTAGTCCAGTCTCTTGAAAGCTTTCAGTGATGACCCTCCCGCAATTTCTGAAAGCAAGCTGTTCCATTGGTTGATTGTTCTCACTGTCAGAAAATTTCTCCTTATTTCTAGATTGAATCTCTCCTTGATCAGTTTCCACCTATTATTCCTTGTTTGGCCTTCCGGTGCTTTGGAAAATAGCTTGACCTCTTCCTCTCTTCCTATTTGAGGCAGCCCCTCAAATATTGGAAGACAGCTATCACGCCTCCCCTGGTCCTTCTCTTCACTAGACTAACCAGGCCTGGTTTTAGCCTCCAGTCCCCTAATCATCTTGGTTGCTCTTCTCTGCATTTTTTCTAGAGTCTCAACATCTTTTTTGTAATGTGGGTGACCAAAACTGGATGCAGTATTCTAGGTGTGGTCTTACTAAGGCTTTATAACCCTCTGTTAATGCAATTTAGGATTGCATTGGCTTTTTTGGTTGCTGCTGCACACTGCTGGCTCATATTGGCTGTCCACAAAGACTCCAAGACATCTCCTTTTAGCCAGTCCTGGCTCTGCTGATGGTATGATTATGCCTGATTAAGTTTCTTGGCAAAAAAAAGTGGTTTGCCATTGTCTTCTGGGGTATTTTTGTTAAAAGTTGAGGTTTCCTAATGGTTTTCCAATAGGGTCTCAAATAGGTCATCTCGGTTTTGTCAAGATCTGCAAGGGACAAGCTTGTGTTACGAAACACTTGGCATTTCAGAAGTAAAAGAATAACAATCAAGCACTCCGTGTTTAAAGCGCACATTTTAAAAATGTGTTTCTGTCATGATTGCAGATAAATACAGGAGTTAATCACCCAATGTATCACCAAATCGGACCCTTCATTAGCTTTTCAAGATCAGGCAAAGTTGGCTAGCTGCTGAGATGTTGACATGAGCTTTGGTATAATTCTGCTGCTTTTTATAAATTCTGACCAGTAGCTTAAAAATAATTCTTAACCTACATGTCTTATAGTCAAAGATTTAAAAATTGTCATTTTGCATATGGGTAGTCCTTGACTTAGATCCATTTGTTTAGCAACTGTTCAAAGAATCAAATGGAACAACGACTGATGACCTCCTTTTACCGGTCCACAATAGAAACCATCCTCACATATTGCATTACGGTGTGGTATGCCAGCTTGACAGTTGTGGATAGAAAGACATTACAGAGGGTGGTGAGCACAACACAAAACATCATGGGCTCTTCCTTGATACTACTAGATCACCTTGCTATGGTTTGCTGCCTTAGAAGAGTGAGGAAAATTCTCAGGGACGACTCACATCCCGGTCAGCACTTCTTCGCTCTCCTACCATCGGGTAGGAGATATAGAAGCACAGCCAGCCTCATCAACAGGCTGAAGAACAGTTTCTACCTGTGGGCTATCAGACTTCTGAACAGAAAATAACTTCGTGTTAGCGTAGTATGACAGACTTGCAGGGCCAGTGTGTTGTGCAACAAGATCACATAGGGCAGGGGTAGGGAAACTTGGCTCTTTTATCACTTATGGACTTCAACTCCCAGAATTCCTGAGTGAGCCATAAAAGCTTCCTCATCCCTGACCTACTGGTTTTTCAGTTGTGCGGGAAATCAATTTTTGACTTGAATGGGACTGTTTAATATACAAATGTAGGGCATATAAAGAATATAAAGAATAATAATATAACAAATATGTCCTACATTTGTATATTAAACAGTCCCATTCAAGTCAAAAATTGATTTCCCGCACAACTGAAAAACCAGTAGGCCTGGGATGAGGAATCTTTTATGGCTCACTCAGGAATTCTGGGAGTTGAAGTCCATAAGTGATAAAAGAGCCAAGTTTCCCTACCCTGACATAAGGTAATAAGATTGGGTCCAGATTAGGGATTTCTGTCCTCACTGTGAGTTGTGTGTTGGGAGGGGTGCACAAAGGGAGGCTCAGCCAATCTCATTGTACACATGTTGTACTCTGACAATAAAGGTAATAATAACTAAGTTGCAACAGCACTGAAAAAATGACTTGTGGCCGTTTTTCACGCTTACAACCATTGAAGCATTCCACTGGCCATGTGATCAAAATTTGGACGCTTGGCAACAGCCACCGATGTATAAATGTTGTAGTGTCTCAGGGTTATGTGATCACTTTTTGCAGCCTTCCAACAAAGCCAATGGGGAAGCCAGAAAAGATACTTACAAATTCTGACGTTCCAACAGTCCCTCCCTATGGTCACGTGATCACATTTTAGGCATTGGTCTCCTTCAGTCATGTGAGCCAAATTGAATATATTTTTGCCAAAACCAACACTTAAACTTCCAGTTTTCCGCAAAAACACTGCATAGCAAAGAAAAGGTTTGCCTAACAACCACAGATTCACTTAATGCCTCTTAAAGACTAGTGCAAAAAAGTTTGTAAAACTGGATTGGTCACATGACCTGCTTTACAACTATCATGACTTAATGTCTAATGGGCAGGCTCTGTTATGGTTGTACGTTAAGGACTTAACAACTATAATGTATTATGCAGGATTTGATAGCCAAAAGGAAATGAAAATCTTGCAGTCAATTTTCTAAGGGCTTACCATCTTTTATGGGTCCATATCTTTTGTTTCTACCTATTTCATGTATTTATACTTGTATTTAGTCTTATTTCTATTATATTGTAAGCATTTGACAAATCAAATCAATAAATTAAATAAATAGTGGCAACTGCATCCTGGTGGGAACCTACTAAAAAGCAAAGAGAGGTTGTGACAGGAAGAAACCTCAAATACCTTTCTCGTGTTTGCAGCAAGCACCGTCTTGTAAAGTGTCTTGTGGAAGTGAACTTCTCTGCCCCATCATCTGAGTGATCTCCCAGAGCAAATGGTCTGTGTTCTCTGAGCGCATTTGGTTATGGAGAAGTTTCTCTCCATGTCACTGTTTGCTGCAAAGCAATTGGATCATACTTCCATGTCCTGTGGTGCTTGATCATGTCAGCCTTCCCAACAGGGAGTTACCAATTGGTGTGACAACATGATTTATCACTAGTGTCCAAAAAGAACAGAAGCAGCGGAAGAAGGAATGGTTGTGCATACAAGAGCATAGATTCGGAAGGGCAGGGATGAAAATTTGGAAACCAAAGCTGCATCAGATCCTTAAAATCTGGGAGAGGAGTGGGAATTTAGGCTGAGACACCTGAGAGAGAAATTGTTTTTATGCAGCATTTAGTCAGTATTGACTAAAACTGTTTTCTCCGGAATTAACCGAGTTTTCTGGGCTTGTACATCAGTCTGAGCTATCAACGAAGCATGAGATCCGAAGCATGAGATCTCTGCAGCATCACTATGAGCAAAACCAGATGGCTGCATTAAAGTGCTATTTTCTTTTCTTGAGGCAGTGGAAAAATATGTTGGGATAAACTCTCCTCATTGCTGATCTCTATTCTGCTTCATTGTCACGGCTGTGGCTTGTAGTGCTCTTAATGTGGGACAAGTTAAGGAAAGGAAGTGCTGGGTTTCCCTAGCTTTGTTTTCCTACCAAGAGGTTCAGGAAAACAGCCACTAGCTGCTCTGCTTAAAGCCCCTTAATAGAATAGAATTCTTTATTGTCCAAGTGTGATTGGACACACAAGGAATTTGTCTTGGTGCATATGCTGTCCATGTACATAAAAGAAAAGATACATTCATAAGGTACAATACTTAATGATAGTCGTAGGGTACAATAAGCAATCAAATCATATTAGGAAACAGTCAATAAAAATCGTTAGGATACAAGCAACAAGGTTAGTCGTATAGTCATAAGTGGAAGGAGATGGGTGAAAGGAAGGATGAGAGGATTAATAGTAATTGTAATAGTAATGCAGACTTTGCAAATAGTTGGACAGTGTTGCAGGAATTATTTGTTTATAATGATGGCATTCGGGGAAAACTGTCCTTGTGTCTAGTTGTTCTGGTGTGCAGTGCTCTATAGCGTGGTTTTGAGGGAAGGAGTTGAAACAGTTTATGTCTGGGATGAGAGGGGTCTGTAAATATTTTCACAGCCCTCTTTTTGAATAGTGCAGTATACAGGTCCTCAACTGGTCCGCAACTACCAAGGCATGTTGGTAGTAATTGTTTTTTTTTTTTTGCAGTCCTAATTACTACCTGTGTCTGTCTTGTTGGGTTGCAGAACCCAACCAGACAGTTATAGAGGTGCAGATGATAGACTCAATAATTCCTCTATAGAACTGTGTCAGCAGCTCCTTGGGCTGTTTGAGCTTTCTGAGTTGGTGCAGAAAGAACATTCTTCCTCCAGTCTTGGAAAGGTCTAAAGTTGGATGGAGAGGTGATAGACAAGTGTTGGTGGCTAGATCTATGAAAAACAGAACATTACTAAATAATGGAGTCTAGTGTCCTTCTAAACGAGAGCTAAAACCATGTCCCAAATCTAGACTGGATAGCAAGTTACAGGGATGCCTTAGGGCAGGGGTGTCGAACTCAAGGCCTGGGGGCCAGATCCGGAGTGGTTAGATCTGGCCTCTAGGGTTACAGCAGGAAACAACAGTCCTTTGTTGGAAACAACAAAGAATTGGCCCACAGTGCTTCTGCCAGTGAAAACAGAGCTAGGGAGGGCTCTGAGCGGGCTTCCCATCCTCTGTTTTCACTGGCAGAGGGTTGCAGGAGACCATCACAGCTGAAAACGGGGGTGGCACTCTCGAGCTCCACTTTCACTGGCGGAGGGTTGCAGGAAGCCATCACAGCTGAAAACAGAACTTGGCAGAGGGTTGGAGGAGGCTGTCACAGCCGAAATGGAGTTTAGGATCCTGTTTTCAATGGCAGAGCACTCAGTCCACCACAGGCACCCCCCCAACACAAGTTACATCATGCTGGCCATGCTCACCCCGACCACATCCATTCTGACCCTCCAAGGTCAAACACAACCTTGATGCGGCCCTCAAGGAAATTGAGTTTGTGACACCCCTGCCTTATATGGTGAAATGAGAGAGAACCATTTGATGAACGAGCTTGCTTGATGATTACTTCTGCAAAGGAGTGACATTTGGAGCTTCGTTGCATCCAAAAGTAGGCAACAGATGTTCATGGAGAACATAAAGTTGTGATTTACAACATAAAATTGTAATAACATCAACCATTACCCTGGCACCCAGTGCTACTGAAGTTGAAATGGGATAGGCAAAACGGTACTGTCCCCTGCAACATTCAAACAAACAAACAAAAAGCAGGTAAAACGGGGACATGCAAAATCCATTGCCATCAATGGATCACCTTCCATTTTAATGTAGATGGCAAGCGCCTATGTGAAGGTCAAAGCAAAGACGGCAAGATAACGGATAAATGAAGGGGAAGGAGAATTTCTGACAGACAAAGATGATTCACTGCAGAGGTTCATTTAGCAACTGTGGTAAGTAAGGTCATAAAATGGGACAAAACTCACTTAACAACTGTATCACTTAGCAATAAAAATTTTGGGTTCAGTTGTGGTCACAAGTTGAGAACAACCTATACATTAACTTCCCCCTTCCTGACGTTAAAAACAAAAATTAGACTGATGTTCAAGGACATATTTAGAGCAGAAACAATATTTAACCAACCTGATCTTACCTATTAGAATTGTTATGCTTTCATTTTTGCATTCATAATTTGATTTTCTTCCAGAGGCATCAGTTGTAACATAAACAAACCACAAGGGAAAACATTAAATTACTCCTCTATATTTTTCTTTCTTCCTTTTTTCTGTATCCAAGTAATATTCCAGAATAATTTTGCCATCTGGTTGCATTGTTGCTCTGGAAGTTGGTTTGTTTCTTTGTTTATCAAACAAATTTAGGTGGTGCCTATCTCACAGAATAAGTTTGGAAGTAGATGGAAATTAATTCTTGGCATTGTTAAACTGCAATATTCCCTGAAATAAAAACATTGTGCACATTACAAATAGAGAAAAGTGTATCAGTACAAGTGAGTTTGCTAATGGTATGGAAAAACTTTATTTTACATTGTATGGAAACATATTAGGACGCAAAGTAATGTCTTGTTGGTACTGGCTTGTTCAAAGTATTCAGGACTGTTGTGTCAATCCTTCCTTGTTTCTGGATGATGGCACATTCTCTCATTTTTTGCATTTCTCTAAGACAGCCAAAAGCTTCAGAAATTACATAATTGTTGAGGTTCTCTTGCCTTTTAGCTTTTACTTTTATAGGCTCAGAAGCTAAGCAGGAATAGATCTGGTTAATATTCAGATGGGAGAACACAATGATTTTAGTTCTAAAAGCTAGACTGGAACTTTAAAAAAATCCTATAAAGCGATGGAAAGTGTTTATTCCATATTTTGAAGGGGAAAAAAAGAATTATGCATGTGTCCATAAAGTCCAAAGGACTTGAGTTTCAGACAAAACACATTATTCCTTTCCTTTCCTTTCCTTTCCTTTCCTTTCCTTTCCTTTCCTTTCCTTTCCTTTCCTTTCCTTTCCTTTCCTTTCCTCTCCTCTCCTTTCCTTTCCTTTCCTTTCCTCTCCACTCCTCTCCTCTCTCCTCTCCTCTCCTTGCGAAGTCAGCTGTATTGACCATTAACTTTCTTAACTTTCATTTTCCTTTATCATTCTTCTGAATTTGTTTAATCTAAAGCACCTGGAAATTCCTTAAAGTCTGATTCTGAATTAGGAAAAAAATCTTACTGGTCCTTCTGATGGAAATCTGGAAGGAATCTCTCTCTCTCTTAATTTTTCTCTCTCTTTCTGCTCTTAATTTTTTTAAAAATGTGGTTTGTTTTTTCTGTAGAATTTCTGTAGATAACTAGTAGATAATAATCACAGAATGCAATTCAGTTGAAGTCTAATGATAAAGAAAATATGTGCTTAAATGTTCAAATGGTTGCAAAAACAACATGTTCAGATGAATATGAAAGGGAGATACAGTAGTGATGAAATAAAAGATCCACATTAAGTGTTTCTACCTATATGGAATGATTCTGTTGTAATTGTACCCCTTCAAATGTAGGAGGAAGGAGCTAAATGTACTACAAAAATCCATTGATAAGTAGCAGATGTGTGTGAAGAAAGCTCCTAATATTGACACTTGGATAATCAATTTCTCCATCTTAGGAGTTTTGATTATTTAATTTATTCTTTCTCCATTTTAATGATCAGTAATGATCAAATACAGGAAAAAATTCTCCTTCTTCTCCCTCTTCCCCCACTCCTCCTCCTCCTTTTTACAATGGTGACTAAATATTCCTTATTCTTTCAAATTTTATTTCCCTCCCACACACACTGATTTTTAACAATGAGTGAAAAATCTAGACATTTGGGGGGTATTTTGTATCTAAAGGGGAAAAACACTCCTTCCATGTATAGCCTCATTAAGCAGAAATGTTTGTTTTGAATCTATAAGGAAGGAAGTCCAAAAGCATTCTTGGACAGAAAAACCCACAAAAAGCCACTTCATTGAAGGTGACACAATCTTTCCAAGCACGTCCCTTTTCACAAAAAGAAGTGAGTTACAAGATTTTACAATGTTTAACTTTTTTGTGGGAGAAACATGCATTCCTTGGAACTGGTTTCAATACAAGTTGAATGTAACCACATAAATAGTTGCAACTCATCCATGCTTCAGTTGCATAAAATGAAAAAAAAAGACAAAGAAAAATACTTCCTTTTGTCTCTGAATAGTCCTTCCTGACCTTTGTCCTCCAGATGTGTGCAATTTCTGAACATCTGGAACACACCATGTTGAAGACTTATAGAGTACTGTATGTAAAAACACAAAATCTCTCCCCCCCCCCCATTCAGTTACATTAGATAACCATATGATGATTATGGTTTGACATATAAAAACATATAGTTCTGGCAAATCTGTGAAATTACATCATTTTTATTATATCCTGCTCTTGCCGTACAAAGAAAGAAAGCCTATTTTAAAGTGTGGGGATTCCTCCCCCCCAAGTTAGTTAGTTTCTTTCTTTCTTTCTTTCTTTCTTTCTTTCTTTCTTTCTTTCTTTCTTTCTTTCTTTCTTTCTTTCTTTCTTTCTTTCTTTCTTTCTTTCTTTCTTTTTTTCTTTCTTTTTGCCTACAGGGATAAACTGTATTTCTCATGTGGGTGGATCATACATGAAAATAGGAATTAGAACAAATGCATTATATTGCATTTCTGCATTAAGCCATGAAAATTATTTAACATGTCTCGTTAGAACATATAATAAGAGTTGGAAGGGACCTCGGAGGAAATTTCTCCTCAATTCCAGATTGCTACTCTCTTTGATTCATTTCCATCCATTGTTTCTTGTCTTGACTTCTGGTGCTTCGGAAAATAATTTGACCCCCATCTTCTTTGTAGGAACTGCTCAAATATTGGAACACTGCTATCATTTTTCCCCTAGTCCTTCTTTTTATTGTTGTTAGTTGCGAAGTTGTGTCCAACCCATCGCATCCCCATGGACAACATTCCTCCAGGCCTTCCTGTCCTCTATCATCCTTTGGAGTCCATTTAAACTCACATTGACCGCTTCAGTGACTCCATCCAGCCACCTCATTCTCTGTTGTTCCCCTCTTTCTTTGCCCTCAATCGTTCCCAGCATTAGGCTCTTCTCCAGTGAGTCCTTCCTTCTCATGAGGTGGCCAAAGTATTTGAGTTTCTTCAGGACCTGGCCTTCTAAAGAGCAGTCAGGATTGATCTCCTCTAGGACTGACCGGTTTGATCGCCTTGCAGTCCAAGGGACTCGCAGGAGTCTTCTCCAGCACCAGAGTTCAAAGGCCTCCATTCTTTGGAAATCAACCTTTCTCATGGTACAAATTTCACAGCCATACATTGCCACTGGGAAAACCATAGCCTTGACTAAATACACTTTTGTTGGCAGGTTGATGTCTCTGCTTTTTAGTATTCTGTGTAGATTTTCCATAGCTTTTCTTCCCAGGAACAAGTGTCTTTTAATTTCTTGGCTGTAGTCTCCATTTTTTTATTTTTTATTAGACACCTTTCTTTTTATTAGACATATACAATTCCTGTAACTGTTCTTCATGTATTTTAGCCCCCAGCCCCCTAATCATTTTGGTTTCTTTTCTCTGCACTCTTTACAGAGTCTCAACATCTTTTTTGTACTGTCGTGACCAGAATTGGATGCAGTATTCCAAATGTGATCTTACTAAGGCTTGAATGTTTCTGTGTTAGGTTTTGTGATTCTTTGGACAGTTGTATGTATCTATTCTGTAATTGTCCCAAAATATCTTTCACTGATTCATACATAGGAATGTTTTCTTGTACAAATATATCAAAACAGAAACTCTACTTTCTGAATGTTTCAGTATGCTATTCCTAATTCAGTCTTGTTTAGTAATTTCAATGGGCACAGTGATACATCAGTATGGATACATAATACACATAAATATGAGCACAGTATTCCTTCTGTGTACAGATTTTTTTCATGCAAATATCTTCTTTTTCCCCCACGTCTTGCATTGTATCCCAAATATAATAATTGAGCAAAAACCTAGGCAAGGCATTCTGCAGGAGGAGAATGTCACAACATGACTCACAATACAAACTACAATTTATGTCCTAAGATGCAGAGTCATGTAAGAACAAAAGGGCAAAACTCCAGTTCTGATGTCATAATAAATGTTTCAACTTAAGGCATCTGTTTGCTACTGTGTTGTCAATTTTAAGGCCTACATTCATCTGATGTTAAACACAGCAACAAATCATGCTTTTATGTATATTCAAACAAATTCAGTTGTGTTTGCATAACTGGTGGCAGCTCTAAGCTAGCCTGGTCTGAACTCTAAAAAAACCCAAATAGGGTCAGTGCTGGTTTGTATTTGTATTTGCATTTTTTTTTTAAAAAAACCTAACACGATATCTTAGAAATGTCAATGACAAAAAAAGAAAGAAAGGAGGGAGAGAGGGAGGGAGGAAAGAAGGAAGAAAGGAAAGAAGGAAGGAAGAAAATGTCAAGAGAAGATGTCATGTCTACTTAGTTACCAGACATTCAATGCTTTTGAAAGATTACTGTAAAAAAGGAAGCATTTCCTGCTATCACTACTGAGCATTTGACTTCAATTGAAGTAATTAAACCTCCACAGATCCTAATTATGTTGCATGTCTCTTGCTTTAAAAAAATACTATTGTTATCATGCATAGTTCCCTTTCCACCGCATCCTCTCTGATGCTTAGAGGAAGTGTTCCTCTATGTGATGAAACCCCTCTCTTGCCAAAAAGTGGAAATGGTACAACTTTGAAACACATCAAACCACAACAGCAGTTGTTGTGCCTCAGGCAGAGCAAAATAACAGGATATAGATGGAGATTATAACAGTCTGACAAGTTGGGATGTGCCTCATGTGAACTGGAAGTGAGATAGAGGTAGGTAAAATATGTCAATCTCACCCACTCTTCATCTCAGAAGCCTAACTGAAGGGGTGGGTGGATAAGCAACCATCACCTCAAAGCCCTTACACATCTTCTGCAAATCAAACAGAAGCAGAAAAGTCCATTCTGACTCGTCATCTCTCCTTGCCTTGAGCAATTATGTCTGAACAGAATGTCCTTCTGAACACCAAGCAAGGGTTCCCATGCTTGTCTCCAGAGCTGTCCTTGAAGAGGGTTCATCCTGGTGCTTGTGCAAAGCTAGAAATTTCAAGGAACCAGTGTGCTGTGCAGGTTGATTAAATGTTGGGTTGCTGCACTTTCTGGAAATTCAAAAGGGGAAGTCCATTGAAATGAGATGGCGACCTAGATGATCAGACAAGGAAGAATGTAGATTATTATCTTGTGAGTGCATAGAATGTTGATCCCCTTGTGAGTCATCCTTCCAGAGATGCTGACAAGATGATAGAACAATGGTTTACTTGGGCCAGTGGTGAAATACCACTATTAGAAAGTTGTCAAGGCAACTTTCAAAGCACTAGCAATGTCACTAGCAATGTCAAGCCAGGCCTCTGGAAATGTGTGACTATTAATAGCTCCTGTTATAAAACGGTTGTGGTTGCCTTAGCCGCTTTTCCTGTCATAAATGAAGATTCACCCTTGGATTTCAATCTATATAGTTCTTGCAGGAAGCAGGGCCATTTATCAATGTGCAGCCCTTAAACCGTAGATTAGATCTACCTGTGATTGGTTGGCTATTCAATTAGTATAAATGAGATGTTTTCACTGGGACAGTATTGGTTTCATTTAAAAAATGTGAAAATATTGGGTTTGCATCCAAGGACAAGAAACTGCTGGTACTGATGTAAATAGTGTGCAAAATGACACATTTTAATCCAAATACTATTTGTTGATTGAAGTAGGTGAACAGTCTGTAAAAAAGCAAATTCTCTTTTATCAGATTGAATAAGAACTAGCAAGTAAAAAGGTAGAATTTCTGTACCTGGCAGTAAGTCAGGTGCATTAAGCCACAGAATCTAAACATAATTTCATCAAAAAGCTGATTTAGATACCCAATTTTCTGAACCACTGAAATAAAATTCATTTTTAAATAAATGTGGCTTTACACTATTAATAATTATTACTATATTAGTACAATTTATACATGTCTTCATTTCTGATGATTGATGAGCTTAAAAGCATTAATAACAGAAGATTAAAAATAACAATCATTAATACCTATAGAGCTAATCTATAGGCATCATTATTTAAGGTTAGCATCAACTCACTTATCCCCAGATGCCATTCTGAAGAGCAATGCTTTTTTATGGTTAGGTTAATGTACAGTAAAGAGACTGGTTAGAAGAAGGGTGCCAAACTCAATTTCATTGAGGGCCACATCAAGGTTGCGTCTGACCTTGGAGGGCCAGGTTGGGCATGGCCAGCATGACATCATTCGTGTTGAGGCATCTGTGGTGGTCCCAGTGTTCTGCCAGTGAAAAGGGGCTCCAAAGGTCCATTTTTGGCTGGGATGGTGTCCTGCAATGCTCTGCCAGTGAAAACGGAGCTCGGGTGGGCTGGGCCGCCCGTGGCCCTAGCGATCTCCGTTTTCACTGGCAGAGGTGAAAATGTTATTTTCAGGGTGGCCCTACTGACCAGATCTAAGCACCCCCATAGGTCGGATCTGAGCCCGGGTTTAACACCCCTGGGTTAGAATGTCATGGAAATTAATTGTTACATAGGAAAGGGGCCACCATACAGAGAGGTTGAGCATACAGTCCTTGAAGATGACATCTTCTTTTGTCCTTCTGCTTCTCCATCTTACTGAATGGATTCAACTTGAGAAGTTTGATTTGTGATATCCATGACCTGATCCAGGTAAGACTTTGAAGATAATAACCAATAGCTTGTATCCCACATGGTAGAAAAAAATGCCACCAATGCAGCTCCTGTAGTAATTGTGTCACATGGACAAACCTTGGTTACTCCAAGGTTCCTGGTCCACTACTTGGTCCACCTAGTCACACTGCATCAGCTAAACTTTCTGGATAGTGTTCAAGAGCAGTCCCATGTAAAGCACGTTGCAGTAATCCAGAAATAAAATGACAAGGCCATGAGTGTCAGGCACACTAAGTAGATCAGGAAATCAACTGTATGGGAAAACTAACATTGATTGTTTTGAGATTTACTATAATAGAAGTCTGAATTAGGGAGATATATGCCTATGTTATTGATCCAGATAAGACTTTGAAGATGATAACCAATATCTTATTGTGTCATGGAAGAAAAAAAATGCCACCAATGCTGCTCTTCTAGTAATTGTGTCACATGGAAAAACCTTGGTGAATCCAATGTTCTTGGTCCATTATTTGGTCCACCTCCTTGCACTGCATCAGCTGAAGTTTCTGGATAGTGTTTTGAATATTATCTTATATTTTTGTATTTAAAAATGTTTCAGCCTGGAGAAAAGTTCCTACATATCTCTATGAAGCATTTCTTACTATCTATAGTAAGTTACTGAATAAAAACTGGTTCAGGAAAGGTCTCACCAGGGTGGGCTTCCAAAATTATAGCAAAAGTAGCAAGAATGTTAAGAAATCTGAAAAATGTTGGAAATGTCATCAGATACCTGGCTCATATTACCATATGTGGTGGATGTGCGCGGATGCCAAAAAAAATTGGACTAAAATCCACACATGGTTGGAAAAAATGACAAAAAAGCATATAGACTTGAAACCAGAGATATTTTTATTGAGAATTTTACCTGAAATATACAGTAAGGAATTGAAATATTTGATTGTAAATGTGTCAACAGCGGCTAGGATTATATTTGCTAAAAACTGGAAAAATGAGAAAATACCAACACAGGAGGAAGTTATTAAGAAAATATTGGAATGTGCTGAAATGAATAGATTGACATTTGAAATCAGAGAACAAGAAGATAAACAATTTTATAAGATTTGGAATCTATTTTATCAATGGATAAACAATAAAACATGGTAATGAAATATGTAGATTTTTAGAATATAATGAATATATAAAGATGTATTATTTTTGTCATAATTATAAAATAATTATAGGATAGATTTGGGATGATAATATGAATTGTCATAAAACAAATTAAGTAAAATATGGATTATCTTATAAAACATGAATGAATAATATTATAGTCAAATGATTGATTAATAATGATATTAATGTATTTAGGAATATTTGATTGACAATATGAGAACATATACAATGTAATCGTAAGTGATGACTATGAAGTGGAGGCACAAAACAATTTGTAAGCCAACCGACACACTGTATGTATATATATGGAAGATGGCTTGATGTTTTTATGTTGTGTTTGTCTATGTTTGTCTTAAAAAACAATAAAACTTTAAAAAAAATTAGCAAAGGGTTCTCTGCCCAATTGTTGAGTGGGCGTGGCCATGGTGTGCATGGCCTAGCCAGCCTCCTGCACCACGGCGAGGGGGAGGGGGCATGTTTGCTTTCCCTGGGTTCTGGAGGCTTTCCTTGAGCCTCTGGGAGGGCAAAAACTGCTTCCCTGGGCTCTGGAGGCTCTCTGGAAGCCAGAAACAGGCCCATTTCCGGCCATCCTGAACTTCTGGGAGGCCTGTTTTTTTGGCCAAGCCTCTGTGCACGCCCTGCACTTACTTGCATCCAAAATGGGCCGCGGGAGGACTTCTGGGAGGGGAGGGGTGGGGTGGGTGGGGCCAGGCTAGGAGTGGGATTGGGGGTTTCCTGCACTGCACAGAATCTTAGCTAGGGGCTCTCCCAAACCCCTGTGAACCTCCAACAGCCTACCCCTGGATCTCACCACAGAACTTACAACTGTTCAAGGATGGTCATGACCCCCTCACCATTTAAACAACTGGTGTGAACCCAGAAAGACCACCAATGTGCAAACTAGCTCTGTCTGGAGAAATGCTGTGTCATCCAGTATCAAAGGTACATTCTGTCTAGACTCAAGTCAGTTTCAAATCCACAGTCTTGGTAAGATTCTATCCAATGTGACAGCTTTCACTATTAGAACTTCCACCCCATCTCTTCTCAGTAACTGGTATGAAGTAACTGGTTATCCTCAACACATTTATGATACTACCCCCAGCCAGCAGCTGCTCCCAGCAACTGCATGAAGATATTAAATAGAAGTGGAGAAAGGGACAGCTATGTGGCTTCTCCTAAGGAAGGTAGCTGAAGGTCTGACCTTCTACCACCACTACTGAAGAACAATGCCTGCATAACCAAATCCGGGGGATACCATAGGGTAAGATATTGAAGACTATCAAGAGATTCAAAGCAAACCAGGATAACTTTCAATTATTGTCCTACAAACAGTCATCAAAAAGAAGAACCCATGGGGTTTTGGTTTACAGTTACTTAGGCCTTCAATCTTACGGAATGAGCATGCATGATATCTGATGTTAAAAACATCCTATCAGCAAAGAAAAATGTGCAATGTCAGTTTTCCTTGCCCCAAACATTCTCTCCTTCCTCCACACATTCTTTCTTTCTTGAAGAAAACATACGACAACTTCATTGTGGAAATTCACAGTCAGCATTTGTTGAGCACATACATAAGCTCACAAATCTGTCAATTTCTCTATCTCCCCCCATCACTTTCTCCCCTCCCTCCCCCTCTCTCCCTTCTTTCCTCCCTCCCCAGTCTCTCTCCTCAAATTTCACATAGCAAAGAATTACCTCATTATTACTACTACAGTATAGAGGAATATTCCTTTAGGAGATATCTATGTGAATATATAACATTTAAAATCATAATTTGACCTTAATTTTGAGATATGTGGTAGAAAAGTAAATTCACTGCAGTTTTTGAAGAACACTGCCAGGCTGCCAAGGGAGGGAAGCATACTTCGACCAGCTGTTTTTGTTTTCTTTTTTCATTGAATATACAGTAGCTCAATCATAGTTCTGTTCTTAAAAGATGTTGAAAGCATTTTGGAAAGATTACAACAATAAGCCAAAGGCATACTGTTCGGAGACCACCTTCTCAACGTAGATTTGCTAGGCTGCATTTTTCAATATATATATTTTTAATGACCAGGAACATTTGCAGGCAAACAAGATGGTTATTTGTATGAATGTTCTTATCCCCACTTGCATATTTAGTGCCTGAGAATGCAATCCATCAGCATTCATAATGAAATTATCTGTTCTGGGAGGCTTTAGGGAGGAAAGGAAAGGCTGCCTAGTCAGCAGGTGAGTCTCCCACATAGGGGTAACTTAACACCTATGAGGATTGTCACTTAATCAGTGCAAAGGCGTAAATAATTCCATTGTCCTATCTAGGAAAAAAAATTATTGCAATGATTATTAATTCATTATATCTGAGAAAGTAGAAAAATTAGCATAGGGTCAGACTCTGGTTGCATTTGTTGAAACAACACGTTTGAAGGCTGGCCATTCCATTACTATAGATCAGGGGTGTCAAACTCAATTTCATTGAGGGCCATATCACGGTTGTGTTTGACCTTGGGGGGCCGGATAGGCATGGCAGAGGTGACCGTGGCCAGGGTGGGAGCAGCCAGCTATGGTGGCCTAGGTGGTGCTGGAGGGATCCTCCTGCAGCCCTCTGCCAGTGAAAATGGAGCCTGGGAGGTTTCTGCCATTTTTGCTGGCAGAGGCACCGCAACCCAGTCCTTTGCTATTATCAGAGCAGCCTCGTGGCCTTGAGTTTGACACCCCTGCTATAGATGGATGGATTTGCAAGGTTGAGTAAATACTCTGCTGCTTTGTCCACAAGCAGTTACTTCCAAGCTTACAGGAGGCTTTCCAAGTTACTCTTTATGAATTGCAGACCCCCTTGGAAGAAATATTTGAAGAAGAAGCTTTTCCCAATCAGGAGCAAAAAGTTTTTCCACAAGGCTCTGCCTTCATCAGATGCTATTTAAAATCTCAGCTCTGAGCCCCTCATTTTAAGAAAAAGTCAGGAGGACTAGAAACAAATGAAATAAAGAACCATGAGGATCTACATGGATGTAGAGAAAAACCAAGATGGTACTCTTAACTGGATGATGGGAATCCTTCTTTTGGAGGAAACCAAGGCTTGGACACGGACATGCCTCGGTTTGGGAGAATGTTAAGAAAGTCAAGATTGTGGTTGCAATCATAAAAATAAAGTGAAGAGTGAAGAAGGAATGACCTTTCAAAACATAGTCTGATAAAAGAGGATGAAGCCTGGGGCAGGAGTATAACACAAGTAAACATTTCAGAAAAATCTTTATAATACTCATGAATATTTGCAAGACTGTTACTAAAGCTTTACAATCAAAGTAGCATTGACCTATAAGGCTGGAAGCTTTTAAGAAGAAATTGGACAACCATTTATCTGAAATGGTATAAAGTTTTCTGCCTGAGCAGCAGGTTGGACTACAAGACCTCCAGGAACCCTTCCAGCTCTGTTTGGAATTACTCTGTTATTCTATATTACATTAACCTGATCTAGAGCTGACATCAATCTTGCAAGTCTAGATGTGCTTCCCAAAACTTGACTTTTTGACCAACCTGTTTATGAATCTGTAGTCTGGCTTGGTTTGAGGAGAGCAGTTTCCTCATTGAACCGGGTTGCATCCTTTTATTTGCTTTTATTGTGAAGGAAGAAACAAAAGGGACGTGTCCTATGCAAAATTGTTGCTTGCATCTCCACTATGTCAAAAATCCTTGGTGGTAAAAGTCTTAAGGTTACTTCCAGTAAGGAACAGACAGGAAAGAGACAGATGTCTCTGTTGTTACTGCTTTTTTTTTTAAAAAAAAAACTTCATTAAAGTACTAGCAAATGCTGGGTGTCAATGGGACCTTAGCCTATAACCATGCCAATCCATCAGGGGTCTGAAGACTGCAAGCCACAAATTTGTCACCTCCTTAAAATAAACAATGAAAGTAACTTTAAACATGTACATTTTAAAAAAGTAACTGTTAGAATAACATGAGGGCAGAAGTATGGCTGAACGGATTATATCTAGGAAGGCCTAAGTGGACTTCCGTGTTTATTTAGATTGTGATTCATTAAAAAATCGATATTAAAAAGAATTATTACTGTGCTTAATTATCTTTTAGATCAAAAGGAATGAAGCCATTGGATGCAACAGAGGAAGATAGATGATTAGATAGATAGATAGATAGATAGATAGATAGATAGATAGATAGATAGACAGACAGACAGACAGACAGACAGACGGATGATAAATAGATAATATATAGCCCACACTAAACAACCACAATTCAGCCCAGAAATTCCATCATAGCCTATTGTGATCTTTAAATGTGGGCTGATTGACTTCAAGGTTAGTGGTTATACAGCAGTTATAATTTTGAGGATGGGTCATAAGTAACTTTGGGGAGTGGGTTTCATTGTAATTTTGACTGGTCTTGAAACAATTGGTCATTAAATTATTACAGCCTATAGATTCTGATTTCTGTCTGTCTGTCTGTCTGTCTGTCTATCTATCTATCTATCTATCTATCTATCTATCTATCTATCTATCTATCTATCTATCTATCTATCTATCTAGCCACACAGATATATGTGAAGGTAAAGATAAAGGTAAAGATTTATCCTGTCCAGTCATGTCCAACTCTATAGGTGGTGCTCATCTCTGTTTCTGAGCTAAGGGAGTGTTTGAAGACACTTCTGTGATCATGTGGCCAACATGACTATATGACAACAAGGCACATGGAATGCTGTTAGCTTTACAACCAATGTGGTACCTATTTATCGACTCACATTTCCATGCTTTCAAACTGCTGTTAGCTCACCTTGTCATGCAGCACTTAGGTTCCAAACATGGGCTGTCAACTTTCCAACTGACAAGCTCAATTGAGCCATTAAGCCATTTTATCTGTCTGTCTGTCTATCATTTCTATCTTTTCTTTAATTTTTGTGAATATTTTACCTTTAATTTTTATTATTCAAAAATTTTAGGCCACAGAATTATTTTTCTCTGAGCGTATCTCTTAACTTTTTCATCCCACTTAAAAATATATCCAGGATTTATAAGCACTCTTGACTTTCCTGACCTCAAGGCCTTACAGGATAGGCAAAATAAATAATCAACTAATAGTTGCAGGTTCATTTCTAAACACATAAAGATGTACGGTGCTTGTAGAGAACTGACAGCCAATTAGCACCTGATTTCATGACCCATATTGAACATGGAGAACAAGTGTGCTACTATTTTTAAATTGGGAAACAGAAATAATGACCCACATTTGGGCATTTTAGCCATAACCTGCTTAAGATATCATGTGAACAACAAAGCACTCATATCATGACTTTATGTCCTTATATTTGGATGAATCCTGGGTATCTACATCACCCTCTAAACACAGAAATGTCAGGAAGGAGTGAGGTTAAAAAAGTCAAAATGGCTACCATAACCATATTGTGGTACACATGTAAAAGTGATAATTGCATGGTTATATCTCTATATAGTGCGCCCTGAATTTCCCATACCAAAAAAACTGCCAAAAAACTTTACACATAGATTAAATGAAGCTGCAAAGCAGCATCTTATTCCCAAGAGAACTTCTTAAGTGCAAATGTTTCCTGCTGCGAAAGTTTTAGAGATTTTTTAAAAGTCATCTTTTCAACTTAATAAGACAATTACTGCTGTGCTAGATTTCTTTTCTTCCCTAATCCCTAAGGAGCTATGAGGAGAGGACTTCTTCCTCAGCAGTTGCCTTATCAGCAGTTGCTTCAGTTCTAAAATAAGTGAACAACCAGTCAACAAAATCTCATTAGAATCACATGATAATTAGATAGTTCCTTTTAGTCAGAATCTATCTTTGAAAATAAGCTGTAAATATCTACTAGGTCTTATTGACGTTCTCTATGCAAGTCAGCACTCTGAAAAATACATGGTTATAATCAGACAGTTCTGCCTCATCCAACCCTCCAAAAAAAAAAAAAAAAAAGATCATTTAGATGAGCTAAAACAGTCCATCTGTACAGTTATATTTTAAGTCCCTGGTCAAGAGACAGGAATTTAAGGGTGGGAAGAGATTTATTCTGAAAGGAGTAAATCCTCAAAAGCTCTTTGGAACCAAGGGGGTCTACCACGAGAATTTACAATGACAATAGAGCCCACTCTCCTTTTCAGGGTTAGAGTTAGGGTTAGAGAGAAGGCACTCTTCACTGCTTCTCAAAGTTGGCAATTTTAAGATGTGTGGATTTTAACACTCAGAATTCCTCAGCCAGCCAAGCTACAGGTAGTTAGAAACAGTTATAGTCTCCATCCAGGCAGTTATAGGCCACAATAGTTTACCTTGATTGGGAACAACCACCCTTCCAGTCCTACTTGAAGCTGTCAATATCCCAATCCTTTAGTTATAGTAAAACATGGTGTTTGGTTGTTTTTTTTTACAGATTTTCTCCAATCTCAACTCCGTAAAGGTGAGATACTGGTTCTTGTGTTTTTCCCTTTGTCCCTGATCTTACTTCCATGCAGGATCTCAGGACATGATTCCCACTCCCTGCATGCCTGCCCCTTAGCAGAGTCAACAGGCACACCAGAATCCAATAACCCAACAATATTATAAAAGTCATGAAAGTTAACAAAGTAATTTCAGGGAAGCATCAGACCCAGTCCTATTTATAAATAATAATTTTTAAAAAATCAGATTTTTTTATGTCTCTTCTACACATTGCATTTTTCAGTGATCTGGAATCCACTTTCTTTTGGGAAGAAAAGATAATTTTCTACTTGTCTCTTCTGCCAATGGCTAAAACTAACATCCATTTTCCTCCCCACACTCTTTCATATTTTTTATACTAACCTTCAACCAAGCAGGTTAATCTGTGCTTCCTTTCCCAGCTGAGAAAGGACTGTTTCTCTGCATTAATTACGACAAACATAGCACCAGTTTAGTATTTTATCACAGAGAAGAAATGAACCATATTCTATCTTGCTTTTTTCTAAGATCTCAGAGGGAATGCCCAGATTTCTACATAAATGTCACACATCAAGGAATTTTTTTTTTTTAGTATTTAATGCTCCAAAGCAATCACTCTAAGTAACAATTTGACTACAATTTCAAGCTGGTATTAACAAGTATGTATTTAGTTTCTTATGAATCTGCACTCATCCATTGAAGCTTAGGATAAACCTGTAATCATTCAGTGACACTGATATATTCTAAATGACATTGCAAGTCCAGACTTAGCAACCGGATTGTTAGTATAGGATGACGAGACAGAAAATCAGATGTTAAATATTTTCTGCCATGTCTTGGATATATATATAAATATACACAAACACACACACACACACACACACAGACTTTGTCAGCTGTTCATGAATATCACATCCATTTCAATCATATCACTTTTAAGGGGATGATGAGTAATTCGTAACACAAATACAAGGCTCTTATAATAAAACTTCAAAGTCTTTTTCCGTTTTGATTAAATTTTTTATTTCAGCCTGAAATAAGACTGCCAAATATGCAGACATTTCCAAATCTATGAAAAGTTAAACACAAAAAATCCATGTTGCTCAGAATCACATAACAGAGGCTTTAAAATCTGCACAACTAACCAAAATTCTGTTTTAAGGTACTTGTGCAGAGGAGGGCAAAAAAAAATTAAGATGACAGACACACTTATACTGTGGAAACCTCATTTTTGCCTTGTGGATGAGAAAGGTATGGTTGTGAATGCCATATTGATTTTCAGACAAAAATATGTTAGTTATATTGAGACCTTTTATTTTTTTCTGAGCTACGACTGCCTTTTATTTTTGCAAAGTAAATTGCTTCTCTTTGGACCTAGAATGATGAATTTGCTTCGCTTTTAACAGAGTCAAGAGCTACCATATCTTAGCGCTAATGCACTGATAAATATAGAATTGGAGAAACTTGAAAAATTATATCTGCTCTTGTCATTTAAGTTCATAGTGGAAGCACGTGGCATAAGCCACAAATTATGGCTGATATGAACAATCACAAGGGCAGATTCAGGGTTGTTTTTTAAAAAGTCTGTATGTACAATTTGCAGATTTTGAAATGTAAAAGTTGCTCAGTTATATAAATATGTATCAATGCACAATGAACATTAGGCAAAAAGGAGAAAAAAAGAGTATGGCTCACCTTGGCTTTTTTTTATTTTTTTTAAAGGAAAGGGGTAAAAAATACTACAATATTTTCAGGCTCAAGAGTTACTCAAGGTCAAAAACAAAAATATACGAAGGTAAAAATATGGGGAAAAAAACTAGCTCTAAAGTTTTATAGACTTTTCCAGTTCATCTTGGTTGTAACACTGCTAGACTGAAATTCACCCAATTTCCTTTTATAGATTATATGTGGCTGTATAATGCTATTAGCACTAGGTTTTTGACCTTCATTCATTTTTTTGACATACACTTTTAGAGCAAACCTCCCAATTTGGCAGATTTTCTGTCTGCAGTGGACTCATTCTCAAAGAGTTCAGTTAGAGTGGGCTCCAGTTTTAAATAGATAAACCAAAGAAGAGGAAGATTGATTGCCAGTCTATGAAAGGCAGCATGGTGTTAGTTTTCAGCCTGTAATTCAGACCAAGGAAAATTTATATTAAGGTGCAATTAAATACACAGCTCATCTTGAGACAGTCAACATAGCTGAGCTGCTTCTCCCCTTCAGGGTTGTTGTACTAATAAAAAGAAAGAAACTTTGGGATGGAAGAATGGACTAAAAATTAATAAATGAGCAGGTCTTTGTTACTCCTGCACAATAAGGCAATGGAACATGGCAATGGTCATAAGTATGAATCAGTTGCCAAGCATCTGCATTTTTATGACATGACCAGGGGGATGCTGCAAAGGTCGGAATTGTGAAAAACTATCATAAGTCCATTTTTTTTCAATGCTGTTGTAACTTTAAATGGTCACTAAAGAAACTGTTGTAAGTTGTAAAATGTCTGATCTTGCTACTTGCAAAAGAAACCATCTTTGTGCATAACCAAGAAAAGGAGACACTGGCTTATGCAGACTGTCATATCTATAGATCTTGCTGAAGATGTTATTGGATGTATTCTAAAGTAGGAGTTTAGACATATGATATAATGGAGAAACAAGCCACATTCTTTTTAATAAATTATTTATTCAACGTTTCATCAGTTAAAAACAAATTTTCAATGTTGCTAAAGCAATGCATACATTTGCACTTCACTTCTATTAACGTGTTATACATCTTTGTATCTACTTCTTCATCATTTTGAGCATTATATATACATACATACATACATTTTTATTTACATTTATTTACACGTAAACCTTATTGTTTTATGATGTTACAAAATTATCGGTCAACTCCTTTTCCTTATGCATTCGTACCAGACATCCCATATTTAATAATATTCTCCTTCTTCCTTATCTTTCAATAACTTTGTTAATCTATCCATCTAAGAATATTCATGTTACTTTATTAATTATTATGGTTGGGGGGGTCATAACCTGCTTCCAATTTTGGTACTAGGATGCATTTAATTTAATCTTAATTATTTTGTTACAGCTACACAATCCCAGTTTTCTTTGATCTGATTCTCTGACCAGGTTCTTTTCCTAAGCCAGTTTTTCTCACTTAGATAACTTTAAGATGTGTAGACCAATTCGCAGAATTCCCTAGGCACAATAACTCAATATGGAATTCTGGGAGTCCACGCTTCTTAAAAGTTGTCAAGCTGAAGAAACACTGCCAGCTAAGCTATATGTCAGGATTCCAAGTAATAGATCCATATCAAGCAAAACTCCAAGGCAAGTAAACTCCTCAAAGAATAGCTTTATTGGAAATACCATATTAGCACAGATCTGGTAAAAACCAACTCTGAAAACTCCTGCGGTTTTCACCTAATTAAAAGTAAAAAGTTTTCTACTTTCTCAAAACAATCAGTCACATGGTCCAATAACAGTGTGGTCTGGCAACCAGGTAGCTTCGCTCTGCCTTTTCCCAACCAGGTGTTAGAATGACCTTGGTTCCCAAGAAAAAATATTTTGTTTTGGCTACAGAATCCCCCCTCTCTCAAATCCCCCCTCCCTATCCCCAGGGGTCCAGTGTGGCAACACAGAAGCAGCAAAAATGGCTTCAGTCAGATCAACTGCTTTCCATGAGGTTGGATATGGTATTCTAGGTCGTATAGTGCTGTAACAGACATTCCTTTGAATAATTATCAAAGATGAAGTTTTGTCATTATTGATTGTCCTCTTTTGCTTCATCCTGTAAGGCCTCTCCATGACTATGATCATGACTATTTTTTACAAGTTTAGCAGCTTTTCAGAAGATCACTAGACCATCCGTTTTCAGATAAAGCTATGCCTATCTGATAGGTCACAGCATTTCCACACCTTCAGCTGAGTATTCAGAATATGGTCAACGTATTTCAGGCCATCGATGCTGAGTGAGAATAGACATTGGCAATAGCAGCAGCAATACTTATGATTTAAGGACCAAAGCATTGCACTTAACCTGGGCGATCTGCTTTTGCCCTTTGTAGAACTGTTTGAAAATAACAGCCATTTCAAAGAAGCAGTCACAACTGTTTACAATGGGCAGTGCAAAGTTAGCAACCATAATTTCTCAAATATTGACATCATCATTACATTATTGCAGAGGAAGTTTACCCAGTGAATTCACACGCCCTATTGATTCATCTTGGCCAGAAGGGCAATAAAGAAGGACTAGAGGGTAGAGGGAGAGGGAAATTTGAGAACCCTTTCCTTATTTGGCAGTAGATGGAGGACGGAAAGAGAAAGAGAAATAAATGGACAGATTTGCCAGCTTGTAGTCATAGGTAGTAGTTGGGCAGACTTTGGAAAAAGGAGGGGAAAAGGAGAAACCTGGAATCAGTGAAGAGAAATGATGACCCAGTAAGCGAACCTTAGTTGGTAATCCCTTCCTGGAATGCGATCAGAGTAATAATCTTTTCTTCCTTTCCTTTCCTTTCCTTTCCTTTCCTTTCCTTTCCTTTCCTTTCCTTTCCTTTCCTTTCTCCTTTCCTTTCTCCTTTCTTTTTCTTTTCTTTTCTTTCCTAGCCTTTCCTTTCCTTTCCTTTCCTTTCCTTCCCTTTCTCCTTTCCTTCCCTTCCCTTTCCTTTCTTTTCTTGCCTTTCCTTCCCTTTCCTTTCTTTTCTTGCCTTTCCTTCCCTTTCTCCTTTCCTTTCCTTCCCTTTCTCCTTTCTTTTCTCCTTTCCTTCCTTCCTTTCCTTCCTTTCCTTCCTTCCCTTCCCTTTCCTTTCCTTCCCTTCCCCCTTCCCTTTCTCCTTTTCCTTTCCTTCCTTTGCTTTTTGCTTTCCTTCCCCTTCTCCTTTCCTTTCTTTTCTTTTCTTTTCTTTTCCTTTCTGCTTTCGTTACCTTTCCTAACTTAGTAACTATTTGATGTTACAGTGGTAATGAAAGGAAATGACTTACATTACAATCAATCCTTGCATTTATGACCATGGTTGCATCGCCATGGTCATATGATCAACATGTTGGTATTTGACAACTGGCATGTATTTACAATGGTTGCAACTTCCCTTGTTATGTGATCTATTAGCAATCTTCCCAGCTGGCATCTAACAAACCAAGTCAGTTCAGGGAATTGACTGCATGATTCAGTTCAGATAAACAATCAGACAGTAAAACAACAGCCTACCCAAGAACATTCCTACAAACATTGACAGAGAAAACCAGAGAGCAAACCCTACTCTTTTCTATCACTGAAGATGTTACCTAGTCTGGTAATGAAATGTTTGCAAAAACACAACCTAGTTCAGAGAGCACCAAGGAGCCCACAGTTCAACCCAGAAGGGTAAATATTATCTTCTTTTGGCACTACTTGTATGTATGTATATGTATGTACAGAATAGAGGGGTGTGTGTGTGTGTGTGTGTGTGTGTGTGTGTAACTTTATTAAATATTTTTAACAAGAAAATTAAAAATGTTACAAACTGCTATATAGTAAAAAAAAAATGGAAAGAAAAGAAAGTAAGGATCAAAGAAAAAGTAAAAAAAAGTATGAGAAAGAAAAGAACGAAAATAAAGGTTCCAATTCTACTGATAATCACAAATACGATTACAAGTTTTCCTCTTGCTCTGTGCTACAACATTCCTCTCTAATCATCAAAACCATCAGTCATGAGTTCATAGTATTTTATTTTCTTGAAGAAAAGTTTTTGCTGTTCGTATATGTTTTTGCATTACAGCAGCAATGTTAGAGGGCAAGGGGAAGAAGGGATGACCACCAATGTTTCTGTATCTGCTTTCTTGTTGCCAAGGCTGAGTCATTTCCTCTTACAAAAACAAGACTGTCATCTAGAAGGAAAAAAACCCATGCAAAACAACAGCCCTCTCTACGTCAGCCAGGGATGCTTGAGCGTGATCCAAGAGCCATCCAGTGACCACAGAACCATATGCCTAAGTGGATTTAGCACAGGTACTCTTCGAGTTACAACAAGTCATTTAGTAAGCATTTGAAGTTACAACAGCACTCCAAAAAGTGACTTATGACCATGATTGAGACGTGGTGGCACAGTGGTTAGAATGCAGTATTGCAAGCTAACTCTGCCCACTGCCAGGAGTTTGATCCTGACCAGCTCAAATTTGATTCAGTCTTCCTTCTTCCAAGGTGGGCAAAATGAGGACCCAGATTGTTGGGGGCGATATGCTGATTCTGTATACCACTTAGAGAGGACTATAAAAGCACAGTGAAGCGGTGTATAAGTCTAAGTGCTATTGCAGCATCCCCATGGTCACTTGATCAAAATTCAGACACTTGGCAACTGACTCATATTTGTGACGGTTGCAGTATCCTGCAGTCATATGTTCTCCTTTTGCGACCTGACAAGCAAAGTCAATGGGGAAGCCAGATTCGCTTAACAACTACATAACCAACTTGACACCAGCAGTGATTCACTTAACAAATGTAGCAAAAAAGACCACAAATTAGGGTAAAATTCACTTAACCACAGAAATTCTGGCTCAATTGTGGTTGTAAGTCAAGGACTATCTGGAGTTAGGAAATATTAGCTGTTGTTGGGCATGATAACTATTTGAAGTCTCCAGATCCCAGGGCAGTCTATCTTTGAATAATAGGCAGGAAGAAAAAAAAAAGAAAGAGGAGTACTAACTGTATGTTTTCGTTGGGAATTTTCTAGGGAATTGAATTTGACCCGATTCATAAAATCCCTCATTTCTCTTAGGGTTTTAATTGAACAGGTGTGGGTGACACTTTTGGCCCCCTCATCTTTGGACAGTTTGCTTTATGCTTTTTCAACCAATTCTTCTTCCACGGTGCTGTTTCTCCCTTAACCCCCTCCCCCCACTTACATTGTATGAATTGTAAGATTGTAAGAACTCAGAGTATTCTCTCTTGCCTCCCTACAGATTCTGACAGGTGGGGTGAAATAAAACGTCTAAAACATGTCTTTATTATCATGAAAATCAAGAATAGCAGGTTTTTCTCTCCCTTCACTCTAATCCCGAGTTTCTGCATGGAAGACATAATGCAATTACATCAGAAAGCCCACAATTATTTGGTTAAAAAGTGAAGATTGCTATTGGATGGAGATTAACATATAACTTTTAGGCCACACCTGGAATGCTGCATCTAGCTTTGGTCACCACAAGATGTTGAGGCTTTGGAAAAAGTGCAGCGAAGGACAACAAAGATGATTAAAGGCTTGGAGACTAAAACATATGTAGAACAGTTGCAGCACTTGGCTTTGGCTAGTCTAGAGAAAAGGACTGCAGAGGACATAATAACAATATTTCAGTATTTGAGAGGCTGCCACAAAGAGGAGGGGGTCAATTTATTTTCCAAAGCACCAGAAAGCAAGATAAGAAATAATGGAGGGAAACTAATCGAGGACAGAAGCAACCTGGAATTAAGGGGAAACTTCCAATTCCACTTGTCAGTGGAAGAGCTTGCCTTCAGAAATTGTGGGTGCTCTATCACTGTAGGTTTTAAAGAAATGACTGAGATGGTATAGGTTCTGACTGCTTGAGCAGGGGGCTGGACTAGAAGACCTCCAAGGTCCCTTCCAGCTCTATTCTGATTCTAATTCTAAAAATTGCAGGCTTTGCAGGCCGAAAACTAGGCCCATTTCGTCACTTTCTGTTTTTCCGGAAAATAAAAAAAGGCCCTGCAAAAGCCTTCCTCAAGCCTCTGGGACGCCGAAAAAGGCCTCAAAATGGCCGAAAATCAGCTGTGAGGTGCAGTACACGTAAGGGGGTGGCGAGGGTGGGTGGGTAGGTATTGCGCGTGTATGCGTAGGGGGCATGGAGAGGGGGCCATGCATTGCCTTCTGGGTACTGGCATGCGAACGTGAGCATGCAAGAGCGTGCACACTTTTTGGCACAGGAGCCCAAAACTGTTAGTCACCACTGATATAGGGGGTCCTCTAATTACAACCATGTGTTTAGTGACTGTTCGAGGTTACAACAGCCTTTGAAAATAAGTGACTTACAACCGGTACTCTCACTTATAACGTTCAAAGCAACCCCAGAGTCATATGATCGAACTTCGGGCGCTTGGCAATTGATGATGGTTGCAACATCTCGGGGTTCATATGACTTCCATTTGTAATCATCCCTACTGGCTTCTGACAAATAAAGCTAATGAGGGAAGCCAGATTTGCTTAAAAACTGTGTTAACAACTGCAAGTGATTTTTGTTTAACAACCATGGCAGAAAAGGCTATAAATTTGGGTGCAACTCAACTGCCTTCCTTAGCGACAGAAAGTCTGTTCTCAATTGTGGGTGTATATTGAGGACTACCTGTATACCTGCCTATCCAACATCACTTGAATATTATAACAGCCACTGCTGGCGGATTGATTTTGATATGCCTCTGATGCTATTCTGACCTTAATATGTCAAATATCTGACATTTATTCACTTTTGAAAAGCATCATTTACATTTAGTTTTATACATTTTCCTTCCTTCCTTCCTTCCTTCCTTCCTTCCTTCCTTCCTTCCTTCCTTCCTTCCTTCCTTCCTTCCTTCCAACAACACCATCCCTCCTTTGTGATTGTTCTCTGAGTTTTTTCCATCACTTGCTCACTAATATTTCTAAATGAAAAAGTCAAGGGAATTGATCCGTTGCTGGCCAAGCATACAAGGCTCTTGAGACAAAATTCCTCTCTGTCCATCCTTTCTTTGACTGGCCTCATTCCATGCTCCTCATCCTCAAAGGTGAGCATTGTCTTAATCCTTCTGCCTTTGAAGTTTATGAGGACCCTCACCTGCCCTATCATTTCTCCTCCACAAACAGTGGAGTGCCTCTCTGGATATCCTGTTTGTTTGAACATGCAAGCATGTAGGATGAGCTGGGCTTTCTATTTCTACACAGCCATGCTGCTGCAGTTGGAATTTATGGTAGTTTGGGAATTCTGGATTAAAGTCACCAATTAGCCCAGGAGAGTCAGCCATGGGGTCACATGGGGGGGGATTTTCAGTCATTAAAAGGGTTCAATGCTTGCTTGCCTTATTAGCAGCTATGGAGATCCAGCTTTAAAAACCCGCTGCTGTGTAGTAACCTTTGTGTATTCTTCCATTATTCCTGGCAGGGGATGGAAAAATACTGCTGGTTATTTAACTCTCCCCATGCTAAAGAAAAACAAATGTCAGCCATAAAGGTACATAGGTAGTTTTCCAGGCTGTTTAAATGCAAAGAACTTGTATTTGCTATCCAAGCATTATTTCACATCAGGAAGAAAGCGGGGGAGGGGGGGGAGGGCAACTCTTGCTATCAAGAGGTACATTTATTTGCTGTTGGGGTTATGCTGCCTGCCACATACCTGAAGTGTTCTGCAGCAACCTAGCAATTCATTATCTTTAACAGTGTTCGTTTTCATTCTCCCATGCCTCCATTGCCGCTGGTCCACCTGGAAATATAGTTATATCTTAAGTTTCAATTGAGTATTAGAAGGGAGGGAGGCATTCATTTTTCAAAGGTTACATATCACTTGAATGGGGATCTTAGTCTACCGTCCTTTGGGGAATAAATTCAAGTGAATTTGTCAGTTCCGGGGCAGCAAAAAGGCTTCAATATAGAAAGCCGTGACCTTTTATAAAATTCACTTGCAATAAGCAAGGTAATCTAAGGAGGTACAAAACTGGATCAATTTAAGAGGGGCAGCCTAAGCAAAGAGAAATCAAGAAGTATTCAGTTTCTCTGATATAAATGAATCAGATATCACTTATATTTTGGAAACAAGGTCTGGAATCAGAAGGTTCCATCGGAACATGCAATATTATCTCATGTGTTGTGAGGTCATCAGTGCATGCATTTTGATGTCATCGCATGAATTGCGATGGCAACATGCAAATGAATTGAACAGCACCATTAGTCTCCTGTCCTTTCCTGCCTGATGTCCATGAGCAGAATAGGTGCACGTGGGATTTTTTTTTCCACCATTAATTTTCTTATTCCACTCCTTTGACGATAATTTCCTTTCACAATCTGATGATACCTCCTGAATGCACTAGATCCAGATTTCCCAAATGCAGGGCCCATAATCTATGCTGGCTTAGAATTTTAGAAAGAGCATCATGTGGAAGAAATTCAAAGTCTCTTTTAGGTGACACAAGATGTTTTTCATGGGGGTGAATAGGTGTTACAGTTTGTAAATCAAGAAAAGCTTTCCTCCCAATTTATGGATAAGAAATCATTGTGATTGGCATGAATTAAGAATAGGATGTGACAGGTTTTTGCTAAGGTACTGTTTACTTAATCATAATTTGTTGCATAAATAATTGGCTTAGTTGACATGGCACAGAAAGGCCTAAATCTTAATTATGTTTGTTTGTATTCAGTCAATGTGTAAAAGTAAACTAAACTGTGGTTAAGTACATAGAGTCAAATTGGTCAACTCTTTTCATTCCTGTCCCTCTTTCTTTCTTAATTTATTCATTCAAGGTACATGTAGTCCTCAACCATTATAACCATTCATTAAGCAATTTTTTGAAGCTATGACACTGCTGAAAAAAAGTGACTTACAACAGGTCCTCACACTCACGGCATCCCCACAGTTACATGATCATGATTTGAGAGCTTGGCAACCATCACATATTTATGAATTGGTCACGTGATCACCATTTGCAACCTTGTCAGGCAATGTCCAACAAGCAAAGTCAATGGGGAAGCCAGAAAGAAAGGTCACAAGTCATAGTCATATGATGTCTTACCACAGCAAAAAAGAAAATATCATAAATCAGTTTGGTCTTGGGATGCCTCACTTAAGAAGCACAGCAAATAATAATGAATGTTCTGTTCCTTATGATTGTAAATCAAGGACTAACAATAACCTGTTATTCTGTCATTTGTGTAATATTAGCATGTCAAGAGTTCTGGAACTCCAAATGAGGAGCATACTTAAACTATTTTTTTTCTTCCTGCTTACACGCAAATCACAGACTGTACAAATCTGGTTTTTCAAAGTTCAAACAGCATGACAAAACTATTGTAAACCAAGGAAATGTAGAAGTAATCAAGGATAGATGCAGGCAGAATAAATGGTGGGAACCACTTATTGTATCCCATGTTTCCCAAGCTGGGATATAATCCTCAGAAGCCCCAATTGCAATGTGCAATAGGACAGAGGGGAAAATAACTATCCCTATATCTTTGATAGTAATATCAGATTGAACTTTAACTTTGTTTTGGCTGCTGCCTTAACCTCTTACCTTGCTAAGTTTGGGCATATGATCCTTTGAATATCGCTCAAAAATTAATTTATTTTTATTTATTTATTTTGATTTGACAATCGCTTACAAGATAATAGTTATGAATACATGAAATGGGTACATATAAGAAAAATAAAAGAAACAATGGTACAGGGATGGTAGGCACATTGGTGCACTTATGCACGCCCCCTACAGACTTCTTAGGAAAGGGGTGAGGTCAATAGTAGACAGTCTAAGGTTCAAGTTTTTGGGGTTTGGGGAAGAAACCACAGAGTCAGGCAGAGTATTCCAGACATTGACCACTCTGTTGCTGAAGTCATATTTCCTGCAATCAAGTTTGGTGCAGTTAACCTTGAGTTTGTATCTATTGTATGCTCTTGTGTTGTTATGGTTGAAGCTGAAGTATTCATTTGCAGGTAGGACATTGCAATGTATGATTTTATATACCATACTTAGATCAGACTGAAGAAAGCGTAATTCAAGGTTTTCTAGGTCTAGAATTTCAAGTCTGGTGGCATAAGGTATTCTACAATGAGTAGAGGAGTGGAGAACTCTTCTTGTGAAATATTTCTGGACTTTCTCAACTGTGCTAATATCAGATACATAATGTGGGTTCCGGACTGATGAGCTGTATTCGAGTATTGGTCTAGCAAATGTTTTGTATGCTCTAGTTAATAGTGTGATATTACCAGAGAAAAAGCTATGTAGGGTTAGGTTAACAACTCTTAATGCCTTTTTGGCTATATAGTTACAGTGGGCTCTAGCACTTAGATCATTAGAGATGAGTATTCCAAGGTCCTTTACAGAGCTTGGATCATCAACAAGATCTTGATTATTCAGCTTGTATTTTATTTTCTGATGTTTTTTGCCAATATGTAAGACAGAGCATTTATTTGTTGAGATTTGAAGTTGCCCTTTGTTTGACCATTCATAGTGGATACATAGACCTTTTTACATAGTGGATACAAGATCTTTTTGAAGGGTAGCAGTATTGTCTGTGGTATTGAACAGCTTTACATCATCAGCGAAAAGAACACAGTTGCTCTTAATATAATCACAGAGGTCATTTATGTAGAGTATGAAAACAGTTGGTCCTAGAACACTGCCCTGGGGGACACCACTATTGACAGGTACAGAATTTGATAGGACATTCCCAATTTTGACTATTTGTTGTCTGTTTGACAGGAATGCTTCTATCCAGTTATGCAGTTGTCCAAAGATACCATAAGATTTTAGTTTTAGGAGTTTATCGTGTACCACTGAATCAAAGGCTTTACAGAAGTCTATGTAGATTGCGTCTATTGCTTTGCCCTGATCGAGTTGTGTAGTCCATATTGTTTATTGGAGAGTAGGTTGTTTGTCTCTAAGTGGAGGATAATGGATTGGTTAATAATTGATTCCATGACTTTACAGGTGATGCAGCATAAGGAGATTGGTCTTTAATTTTCAGCTAGGCTGTGGTCTCCCTTTTTGAAGATGGGGATGACCATGGCTTATGACCATATGTTAGGCAAGAAAGGTCCTGAAAGATTTTTCAAAGATTATGCTTAGAGGTTCAGCTATGGCAGTGGATAGCTTTTTTAAGAAGTAGGCACATATTCCATCCGTTCCAATAGATAGAGATGGTTTTAGATTGCGTAGTGCTTTTTCAACATTGTCTTCTGTAAAATCGATATGTATTAGATCATTGTAGTTGTCTGTGGTTCGGCACTGAGCTGAAGAATGTGTTAAAGATGTTGGCTTTAATGGTGTCGTTGTTGCAGTCTTTACCATTAGGTCCTATTAGGGGTGGGATGGACCTTGAGTCTTTTAGTTTGTTGTTTACAAAATTGTAAAAAGCGTGGGTGGAATTGGTGCATAGGTTTTCCTCTTGTTTAATGTCATAATTGGTGCATTCAGTTTCTATCTGGTGGCATAAAATTTGGTATCAGCTTTTGAAGTTGGCAATGTGACCAGATTTATTTTTCCGCCAGAGTGATCTCTTTTTGGATTGAAGTTTCCTTATTGTTATGGGTAATCTGTTTTTTTGTTTTGTTTTGGGAGTTGTTATTGGTACATATAGTTTGATGACTCTTTTGACTTCAAGTAAAAATATGTTGTAATGGTCTTCAACAGTATTGCATCCAGTGAATAGAGATTGCCAAGCAAGGGATGAGAGATCGTTGTCTATAAGAACATAGTTGCCTTTTTTGAAGTTATAATTGGGGATTACGTCATTGTGATGATTTTTGTGTGGGTGTATGTTGAGACAAAAGTCAATCATATTGTGGTCACTGCTGGTAAAGGGTTCTTTAGTTTCTATTCCGTAAATTAAATTCAAACTATTGCAGAAGATGAGATCGAGGCAGTTGTTTAGTCTAGTGTTGTTGGTTACTAGTTGTGCCAGTCCCAGGTTTGTAACAGCATTGTAGAAGGTTGCGTGTATGGGTTCAGTTGTACATTCATTTAGGCCACAGTCAATATGAGGTAGATTGAAGTCACCAAGAAAGATAAAAGCATGTGAGCAGGATGCTGCCCATGTTAGTAGTGTATTTAACTTGTTTACATGTTCGATGTCATAATCAGGTGCTCTGTAACATAGTAAGAATATTTGTCTTTGGTTAAACCAAAGGTTGAAGACATTTCAAGCCAGCTCCTTATATCTTGAACTGTCTGATTCCATTTCTCCATTCCTGCCTTTCCTCTTTTTCTTTCTATATCTTTTGAGTCAGAAATGAAACTGCTGTGTAAAACCTTTGGCATTTAAGACTTCAGTTCAGGGAACTGGTGAGTACTTGGTTATAGTGAATGGGAAACTGATGTCATGGCAAAACTATTTCTTTTTGTTTTAAAAGAAATGGATGTGTTTTTCTCCAGGGTATTCAAAGGCCTGGAAAACTGAAAGTGGGTGGCAGGAGTGGGAAATTCTTTGTTATAGCCTGTAGAACAGGAAGTTTTCTTTCCTTTCTTTCTTTTTTCTCTTGCCTCCTTGCCTTTTACTTTTCTCTTTCTGTTTCTCTCTTAATTTTGCCAGCATTCAGATTGTTGCAGGGATTAAAATGCTAACAGAAGTCATGTGTTGGGGCAGGATGAATGATAGTGTTAGAACAGTGAATCAGCTGTTCTTCAGAGACAAGAAATGCATTAAGTAAACATACAGGAGTGCCTAAACTTATTTGGAAAGATTAATCCAAACAGAGCACATGGGACAGTGAACTTGCAGATGGTGTCTAGAGGAGAGAAATTAAGGACATGTAATTCCCTTCAGAAAATATAGATTTCTACCTGGGAATTAGGTGTATTCCAGGTATTAAATGTATTCCAGGTATTACTCTCTTTCTTTCTTTCTGTGAATTCTCACCAGGTGATTCATAATTTACATCTTGAACTCAGCTACAGGAGTGAAGTGAAACCATGAGGATGATACACCTGGAGGCAGTCTGGATGGATTACGAAAAGGACGCATCTGAAACAGTGCTATATATGGGCTGCTCCCAAAATAATGCTCAGTGATGTCATGTTTCCTCCTTCACATGGAACAGTTCAATGTGTTTTCAAAGGGATCAGTGGGGGAAATATATTCACTTGCTCTGGAAACTTACAAAGGGAAGCCACCTGGGGAGACACAGAAAAATGCCTGGAATTCACATGTGCCTTGAGTCAGTTACCTGATTCAAAAAAGCACATTTAGGGAAAGAAAAAGGCAAGGGGGGAATCTTAATGAATGCTGGGACATGGGATAGGAGTCAAATCTTACAAACATAAGATTGCACCAACAGCTGCTGAGTAACTACCATCCACGTCTGGGATTTTCCTTATATAATTCAATTTCATTACATGGATTTGCATCATATTTGGAACGTATTCTTGGAGAAGGTTGCCAAATTATGACAACAGACACCCAGTAATAATTGCCTGCACAACAACTCTTTCACTCTTACTGTAAAGAGTTTCAGGTATCATTCATTCATCTGGAAAATATCCTTCTATGTGCTCCAGTCCAGAGCCTGGTTTTATGTTGGAACTTTTTCCGAGCAATACCCATTCAAGGATTGGCTTGCTTTTCCATTGGCATTATGAAGCCTTGATGGTTTTGGAGTTTCTCTATCTATAAAGACAGGTATTAGATAGTACATGAATTGCCAACCTCTGCCCAGATATAAACTACCCTCAGGCAGAGGTTGGCAACCAGTATATGCCAGGTGTGTTTTGAACTGCAGTTCCCACCCCTTCTTATCTTTGAGATTTGTTGGAAGTCTACATTATCTAATAAGAAGTACCCCCAGTAGTATCCACAAGTTATTGTCAAATAAATCAAGGTGATGACCATGATAGTGTGAATGAAGCTCCAATCACTTTAATTTGTTTGATCCCATGCGGAGGACATTCTTGCATATCCAGGACTAGAAGTTCCTTGGAAGCTTCCAGTATGTGCCAAATTAATTAATGCAACCATAAATTGGTGGCTTTTCTCCACCTGGCATCTTTTAATGATTCTTATCAGCTCTTTAGATGTGGAACATGAGAATTATAATCTAATACTTCTGGAGGAGGGCTGACATTCCTCCCAGCAAATTCCAGATGTGTGCATGTCACTACTGGAATTTCATCACTGGTGTTACTGTTTGGAGAATTCTGGGAGTTGAAAGCTGCACAATTGGAAACTTTCTACATGACAGTGATCATGATTTATTCATGGGTGCTTCAGAAGCAGTATATGTATCCATGCTAAGCAGGGGATTCTGGGAATTGCAATGCTTATACATCTGGAGGGAAGCGAGTTGAGAAAATCTTGATCAGATTTGACCATATTTTCAGATTTGAAATAGTTAACAAAATAGATGGTTAATGGATTTGTGATTGTCTTGTGTAATGGAAATTTGTCAATTGTCAGACACAAACCCATACAGATAAATAACCCACCCTAGATGCAAAAAATTGAGTCTTGTGATTCTTCCCAATGTGTCTCATGATTTTGCTGGTTTATCTTATAACTCAAAAATAAATCACAAGATGCACAATAACATCATGAGAAATCTGGAGCTGTTTTTCTCTTCACCCTGTTCCCCAAACCACTTCATATCTTTGGCAAAGCCCTCTAAAAGCTCAGCTGAAAATATGAATTGCACCTCAAAAACTGAAGCAGTAAAACAACAAAATGAAGACAAGGTTCTGCCCTTTGTTAAATATCTGATGCTATCTACTTGAAATAAGGCAAAAAAAAAATTGAATGAAATATATAATTCAGATTCATCCTGTTGTTTAGCTATTGAGCTAGGCCATTTTATCAGCCTTTTCTTTATGGTTTCATAGATTCTGTATCTACAAATTTTATGCAATTTTAAATGTACCTGATTATCTATTTTTTCAACTGTTTTTCAACCTTGGCAACCTTATGATGTATGGACTTCAACTCCCACAATTCCCCACTCTGCATGCTGGCTGGGGAATTCTGGGAGTTGTAGTTTATGCATCTTAAAGTTGCCAAGATTGAAAAACAGAGCTGTATGCATATGCATATTCCCCCCCACCCTCTCTCTCTTTCTCTCCTGTTTTGTTCTGCTCTTTTTGTGTCAAAGTAAGCAACAACTTCTCAATTTTGGTGTTTCTGTGGACATCTCCATGTTGTTTTGATACCAGCAGTAATGAAAGAGGTTCACTTCAGCTTCTTTGTCTCTTTTGTGGTTTCAACATTATCAGGAACTGTGCGATTTCCTTTAGAGTTTTCTAAGTCCTAACCAGGCATGAACCTGAGCAAATTTTTGTGGGCATCAGTTGCTCTGACTGGAGTTCACATTTGTGACTAAACAATTTGTTAAAATCAGATGTAATCTAAACACCTGTTGCTTCATTTCTAATCTCATCATCATTAGATTATTCAGATGTGAGCAAGTTAAGATTTGTCTATCACATTTGCAAAATATTGTGAAGTTATTTTCCCAGTGCTAAGAAATGTAGAGGCATTTCCACAGATGATGCTTCTTTACTCCTATTCCTCAAAACATTTTGAGTGGGCTGTAGGTTCTTTTTCATTCCTCTCATGCCCTCAAGACATTCCTGTCTTGAAGAATGAAAAAGTACTTGAGAACAGAGAAGATATACCAATAACTAATCAATGTTTCTTTTGACCAACCAATAGGAAAATGCAAATGTTTTGGTTAAGCAAGTAATCTGCCTCGGAGCTATGGCAGCTCTTGGTATAACAAAAATTCCCTTGCTCTAAACTCAATGCCAGTCCTGCCTCCATAATATGATTTTTTTAACCCATTGTAAAAATTAGCAACTAGATGAAGGAAATATTTAGTGATAACGCTGGATATAAAAATCAATTCTGTCACTAAGCCAGGCCCGAGACTTTTCTCAATCTAAACTCTTGAGTTGCTAGACAAATACTGAATCTGCTTGATTACATCTTCATTGCACCCAAGACCAGTTTTAGCAGGCAATATCCATGGGTAGTTTGTGAGAATACTTTGACAGATACCAGTGCCTGCCAAGCTTCAGCCCTGGTTTTTGGAATTTCTTTTTAATGAGTACTGTGAAGCCTCCAGGGCAGAATGGGCACCTGCAGCAGGTAGCAAAGAGATGCAAATGATGAAATGGGTTTTATGACATCATAATACAAAGCCCACACTTTTATACAGGTAGTCCTCAACCTATGACTACAATTGAGCCCCAAATCTTTGTTGATAAAAGAGATAATTGTTAGGTGAGTTTTGCGCCATTTTACAAGCTTTCTTGCCACTGTCATTAAGTGAATCACTGCAGTTGTTAAGTTAGTAACATGGTTAAGTGAACCTGGCTTCCCCACTGACTTTGCTTGTCGGAAGGTTGTAAAAGGTGATCCCGTGATTCCAGGACACTGCAGCCATCATAAATAAGAATCAATTGTTGAGCAGCTGAATTCTAATCATGTGACCATGGGGATGCTGTAATGGTGGTAGATGTGAATAAATGTCACAAGTCACTTTTTCAGTGCTATTGTAACTTCAAACAGTCGCTAAACAAAACTGTTGCAAGTTGCGAACTACCTGTACTGTGTCGCAATGTCTCATCCAAGGACATTACAAACAGCACTGCTCATCTTTCTCTTGCTTGGTACAGGCAAAAATGCATCATAGGACAAAGGGAGGATCTAGATCCATGTTGGCAAACCCATAACATGCATGCCAGAAGTGGCACGCAGAACCCTCTATGGGCACGCAAGCAGTCGCCCAAGGTCAGCTCTATCATGCATGCTCACGTGCCTCCCATCAGGCAGCTAGTCTTTGGGTCTCTGCCACATGGGTGAGCCACATGTGGGGAAGCAAGTGCATATGCGGTGTGCACACATGTTCAGGGGACATGTGCATATGCATGGGGAGGGGCAGGGGCAGAGTGCATGCATGGGGAATGTGCATGCATTGCATTTTGGGGCTTCTCACACACGTGTGCATTTTGAGCTTGGATATTTTCTTTGTGCTTTGGGCACTCAGTGCCGAAAAGGTTAGCCACCTCTGATCATAATGGAAGGGACAGTGACATTTTATACAGAGGTTGATTTCTATGACAAAAGTTATAGACAGCTAAGCGGAGAAGTAAATGCTTAAAGGCATTGATTGTGCTGGCAAAGAATACTGGAGATCTCTGATAAATTAGGAGACAAAGTAGAGCTTCTTAAATCAGATCCAAATGGGACTTATAATTAATTCTGGTATAAAGTTGATGCAGTTGTTACCTCTATTACTCCATGAGGCATTTCCTGTAAGATAAGATTCAAGGAGACACTTTGGGTTGGGTTAACCTTCACCCCCAACAAAACAGCCTCTTTGTCAACTGGAATTCTCTTTGTCCGAGTCATATAGTAAATTAACACGAAGGGAGTAATGAGGGCAATGAATGGGAACAGACAGACTATAGTAGGTGATGTCATTCCCGGATGTGTGTTGCATGGAACTCACCTGTTAGACAGGTTTAGTCAAGTCTGAAGTTAAACTGTAAGCTCAACATCTGGTGAAAAGCTTTCAAAACTTTGGGTCAAAGTTAATATAGGCCCGTGGCCTAGAGTGATAGATAGCTGTGCAGCCTGAAATGTCCATTCTGGAATCTATTTGTTATATTTATTTATTCTATTTATCTTGGGGGCAGATGACACTTTGGTGGCAGGGTGAAATTTACAGGGAGGAAAAGCAGGTGAGATAGTTCATGCTCTCTCTGAGAGAAGGGCAAGAAATAGTTTGTGAGAGAGGTGAGTTACTGCTGCTTATTTTGCTCTCTCTGGTGCCCTCTATGAAAATCCACTGGGCTGCCAATTATTGAGTTACTTCATTTAGACTGTTTTTATCACAACAGATAGAAGCATCTAGCTGAATCCCAGCAGGATTAAAATGAGTTTGTCTTTTGTTAGAGAGCACTAGAAAATCTTAGACCTAAAATAGGGGTGTCCAACTTTGGCAGCTTTAAGGCTTAGGACTTTGATTCCTAGTATTCCACAGTCAGTCATGTTGACTGAGATATTCTGAGAGTTGAAGTCTACAGGTCTTAAAGTTGCCAACGTTGGATACGCCTGGCCTAAAATGAGAAGTCATTTTAGTCATGACTGAAGAAATGGCCAACAATTTCCAACTATAGCCAAAATCATGCACTTACATGGCTTGAGAGAGACTTTTCCTTAATCCAGTGTTTCTCATTCTTGGCATCTTTGAGATGTGAGACTTTACCTCCCAGAATTGCCCAACTACAAGATTCTGGGAGTTGATGTCCACCATCTTAAAGTTGCTAAGTCTTAAAAACATTGTTCTAAAGGAACAGGACTATGTAAAATCTTGAAAAAATGCAGGAACACCCTCAAAATATTGCCTATTCCCTATTTCTGAGAGTAATGTGAACTGTCATTCTTACTTTATCTTGTGTCACTTCTGAGGATTCCTGCAGCAATTCCAGCTGGTGGAAAAAGTGTTAACACCAGGACTGAAGTAAATCAATGAACAAGCTGCAGTAAAGAATAAATATTGCATTTCATTCTTATGTAGGTCTAAAAAACATTCATGACAAATATAAAAATATCTCTGGTGAGGAATAGCTTTTGAATATCATGTGTACTCATATATAAAAAGCCACTTTGGCTGTTGCAAGGGCCATCTGTCAAAATGTAAATGTGTGTGTGTGTGTGTGTCACCAAAACCCACAATTCTTTTCAGCATTATATATCAGAATGGAAGTGCATAAGAGTGGAGTTTGCATCAGGATGTTATCACATGCCAGTCATCATTCTGACATAATCTCAGTTTACCATAGATAACGATTGTCAGCCAACCTCAAGGTGTTGATAGCTAATTCTAGGAAATGTGTCTGGTGGAAACATCTGAATATTTCCTAGAGTAATGTGACTTTTTTTTTAAATCAGGGTATTCCTATATTCTTATCAAACCCAGGAAGGATTGATGTGGGCTGAAGAAAGTGGCAAGAAGATGAACAAGCAACAGGCAGAAAGCAAAACTACTTAACTTGTTTTTTTGCATCTGTCTTTACACAAAGGGAAAAAACAGTCTAACGTATCAAAAACAGCACCACAAAAAACAAATTAGGAACATAAATTAAAATAGGGAAGAAAATGGTAAGTGAGCACCTGTCTACCCTAGATGAGTTCAAATCATCAGGAACAGATGGATTACAGCTCAAGTTCTGAGGGAACTGGCAGACAAGATCTCAGAAGCACTGAACTATATCTTTCAAAGATCCTGGAGCACCAGGGAACTGCCAGAGGACTGGAAAAGAGCTGATGTAGTTCCCATCTTCGAAAAAGGGAAAAAAATAGATTCAGGAAACTACAGACCTATCAGCCTGACCTTAATATCAGGGAAGGTTCTGGAAAAGATAATCAAGCAATGAATCAGTGAACACCTAGAAACAAAGTAATAACCAAAAGCCAACATGGGTTTGCCAAAAACAGATCATGCCAGACTAATCTTATTGCATTGTTTGATAAAGTGACAAAATTAGTGGACCAGAGAAATGGAGTTGATATAATTTCCTTGGACTTCAGTAAGGCATTTATAAAGCAGACCATAACTTACTACTTGATAAAATAGAAAAATGTGAGTTAGACAGCATCACCACCGGATGGATTTTTACTGGCTGACCAATCACACTCAATATGTAGTCCTCAGTGAAACTGCATCTACATGGAGGAAAGTATGCAGTGGGGTACCCCAAGGCTCTGTTTTAGGCCCAGTACTCTTCAACTTCTTCATCAATTATTTGGATGAAGGGATAGATGGGGAACTCATCAAATTTGCAGATGACGCCAAGTTAGCAGGAATAGCCTACACTCAGAACACTCAGATACAGAAGGGTCTTGACAGACTAACATTGGGCACTATCTAACAAAATGAAATTCAATGGTGAAAAAAAGTAAGATTCTACATTTAGACAAGAAAAATAAAATGCACAGGTACAGTATATGTGCTACCTCACTCAATAGTAGTAACTTCAAGAGGGATCTTGGAGTCCTAGTGGATAATCATTTAAATATGAGCCAGCTGTGTGCTGCAGCTGCCAAAAAAGCCAACACAGTTCTAGGCTGCATAAACAGAGGAATAGAATCAAGATCATGTGAAGTGTTAATACCACTTTATAATGCCTTAGTAAGGCCACACTTGGAATACAGCATCCAGTTTTGGTCCCCATGATGTAAAAAAGATGTTGAGACTCTAGAAAGAGTGCAGAGAAGAGCAATGAAGATGATTAGGGGACTGGAGGCTAAAACATATAAAGAACAGTTGCTGGAGCTGGAATATGTCTAGTCTTATGAAAAGAAGGACTAGGAGAGACATGATAGCAGTGTTCCAAAATTTCACGGGCTGCCACAGAGAAGAAGGAATCAATCTATTCTCCAAAGCACCTGAGGGCAGGACAAGAAGCAGTAGGCGGAAACTAATCAAGGAGAGAAGCAACCTAGAACTAAGGAGAAATTTCCTGACAGTTAGAACAATTAATCAGTGGAACAACTTGCCTCTAGAAGTTGTGAATGCTCCAACACCGGAAGTTTTTGAGAAGAGATTGGACAACCAATTGTCTGAAGTGGTGTAGGGTTTCCTGGCTAAGCAGGGGGTTGGACCAGAAGACCTCCAAGATCTCTTCTAACTTTGTTATTCTAGTCTAACTTGAATTGGGACTGAATAAAGGGACAGGCTGCTCAAGTAATAGAAAAAAATTCTTCCTTGACTTTCCATGTTAAACATCTCATAAGTGATTGTACATAAGTCAAATAAGTGTCTACGCTGGGATGCCCTCCACATCTGAGCAGGCTGCAGGACTTCTAGCTCAGCCTACCTTGGAAAGTTCACAAGTTGAGAAAGGCTACTTGTAGCAAAGCTGATTGTGATTTTTTGGGATTTGTAATCCAACACACCTAGAACCAAAGGGTTGGAGAAGCTATATGAAATGCTTAGCTTTCATTGGTTTTTAGAAGATCCATGAAAATGTCTGGTGGGTTATTACAATTCACAGAGAAGAACTTTATATGAGAATACTTATAAATAATATCTTTTTTATTTTAATAATACTTCCCATTGATCATTTGTAACTATTTTGGTGTCCAGTGACAGCTTGAACTGTTTGCATCCATAATAAGTTTCACTGAAAAGATAAACATACCCTATGAATGTCTGGAGAACAAACTATTGTTAAGATAAGAGCAGGAGCATTGTTAAAAGCTAAACCACATCCTCAACCGAAATTGGCAGCCCTAAATTAAGAACACGGGCATCTCTGTTGCTATGATGTCTGTTTAAGCAACCTATTTTGCCTTGGTTCTTTTGATGTCTATCTATAGGTCATCTCTTGCACAACTAATGGGCAAATACTTTGTTGGTTCCTAAAACCTCTTTATCCTCTGTATAAGTAGATTACATGCTGAGTAATAGATTACAGGCTAAGTAATAGATGTAGTTTCAGGAAGCATTTTCAACTTTCAATATTATGCTGAGCTTTCTCATTCCGGGTCTTCATGCTAAAGTTGAATTGAATTTATTTTTAAACTATAGTTGTACATATACTTGTCCTTTTGTTGCAGATTAGCAGACATTCCTAGGTTTTCCCTTTAAACCAAGTCCTGTGTCCATGCTTTTCTTTCTAAGCTTATAGTTATCTGAATATTTATCCTGGAAAGAGTTTGTTGAATTTATATACTGTATATTTAAATCCATTAAGTCATCTTCCCCAAGCTGATGCTCTCCATTATTTTAGGACTTCAGGTATCTCATCTGCATAGCAAGAAGATACCAGAAGGAAACTGTTCTCATAACCTCTGTCTGTTTGTCTATTTGTCCATATATTGTTTTATTACTTTGAAAGATGCTCGAGGACGTCTTATTTGATTCTACTTTCTTAGACAAGGAACAGGGAGATTCTAATCTTCAGTTAGCCATAAATCTCACTGGTTGATCTTGGGCTTGTCACTTTCTCACACCCTAAGCCTTTTTATAGGTTTGTTATATGTGCAAAAATATGTGTGGGGGTGTGGGCATATATGCTGACCTGAGGTCCTTGGAGGAAAGACAGGAAATAAATGTCATAAATAAATGGAAACAAAGCCTAACATTACAATTTTATGTGCAATGGTGCCACCTTGAACTTAGGGATATGTGTGTCTCAGTACTTATTTATTAACACCATTTATATCTTGCCTTTCTGCACATGGAACACTTAAGGCATCTGGAAGGAATAGAGGGAGGAAGAAGAAAAGGAAAGGAAAAATGAAAAAAAGAAAGAAAGAAGAGAAAAGAAGAAAAAAGAAAAAGAAAGAAAAGAGAAAGAAAAGAAAGAGAAAGTTAAAACCAGGGAAATTTTTCAAACTATTATTGATCTAACTCAAAAGCCTTGGCTAAAGAGTAAAGTCTGGATTCCTTTCTGAAGGCAGAAACAGTGGCTGGTTCCTTTGGGAATGCATTCCACAGTTTATGAATAGCTAAGTGAAGACATCTGGCTGAGTTACCCAGCAATAGCTTCATATGTGATGAGATTACTTGTGAATTCAGGAAATTGCAGACCCCTAAACAACTGGAAAATAATTTGTCTGTCCATCAATCCCTCCATTTTTATGCCACATTCAAATTTAGTAATTCTAGTAATTTATTAAATATGAAACTAAGTATACATAAAATCACAATTTAAAAAATCATAAATAAAGCAAATTATATATTGTTGAAACAATTGTGCTACCATAAGATCTCTATATTCCACTGAAGATGTTATCTAGCCTGGTTAATAAAATGTTTGAAAACAAATCTACAAGCTTGGAGAAAGAACCTCCACCATCATCCTACACCTGAGCTACAGATATGCACCATTATTACACCATTAGATCTTCACAGGAGAATCTCTCTATCAAAAAATGACTATTTCATGGAAAGACAATAAAGTAAGAGCACCTATAGTTTTATGGGGCAAGTTGATTCAGAGCAACGGAGTGTCCCTGAGAATGTCATTCTCTGAAGCGCAACCTTCCTGGTATCTTTTGGGTGGATATCTGGAGCGATCTTTCCCTACTAGACCCTATAGAGTAGACCTACTTTTCAGGGACATTCTACCTAGTTAATATGGTTCAAAAGGTTCACAAGCACAGAGGACATGTAGTGTATTGTACGCAAGCAACAGTGCCTTAACATGGACTTAATGGTAGTTAAGGCCAGGGATGGGCTGCTGGGAGTTTGCAGGGGTTTGGGAGACCCCTTAACTCAGATTCTGTGCAGTTTGGAGAATCCCCAAATCCCATTCCTGGCTGCCTTCCGCCCCACCTCAACCCTCCCAAGAGTCCCCATGTGGCCCATTTTGGATACAGGTAAGTACAGGGTGTGCACAGAGGCTCAGGGTGGGCCTCCTGGATGTTCAGAAAGGCTGAAAATGGGCCTGTTTCCAGCTTCCAGTGTGTCTCTGGAGCCAGGGAAGCTCATTTTTGCCCTAACAGAGGCTCAAGGAAAGCCTCTGGAGCCTGGGGAAGGCAAAAATGCATGTCACACCCCGCTGTGGTGCAGGAGGCCAACTAGGACACGCCCACCATGGCCACACCCACCCAGCAACCAGGCAGAGAACCCATTGCTAAAAAATTTGAAACCCATCCTTTGTTAGCTCCCTCAGAACAAGGGTTTTTCTGCTGAATGGCCTAATGGCAGTCAACAAATGGTCCGCATAGTTTACAAATTGTCTTCAAGGTCCGACCTACAGTGAGCAAAATGCAGCAGTTAAGCTGAAAGTGGGGAAAAAGATGAGTCACTGTCCTTAGTGCCTCCTAATCTTCCCCTTCCTTCTCCTGCTCTTCTTCTTCTCTCTCTTTAAAAAAAAGCATGTTGTTTATTTTGTTGAACCTAATCACTTAATAAAATCAATATTTTTGTATATGTCTCTATGTCTGATGGCTTTGCTCCATTGCTGGAGTATTAAAAATAACTCTGTTTGAGCTGTGTAAATAGTTAGGAGTTCAGCTCTCCCGAGGGGGTAAAAAAATATGTGGGATGTTGACGTTTTTCTGCACTGCAGTTGGCTTCTGCTTTCTCTTGCTGACCTCACCCCAAACCTGAAATTAGCCAGCTTGTAAAGAATAGGAACTTGTCTCAGCCTTCCAGTTGTTCTGAGCAGCCTAAATAAATACGAAGAGAACAAGAACAGGGAAGTAACAGATGTTTCCTAAGAAGGTATAAACAGGAGGGAAAAATTAGTTGTGCTTTAGCATTTGCAGGCTGAGTTGGCAGGTTTGCCATGTTGAGTGGAATGTCCCTGATTTTGGAAGATATTTTTTTAAAAAAGAAAGATTAATTTCCTGAGCAGATTGATAGGCTTGATAAGATGTTCCCTTAAATGACTTTATCAACTGGCAAACAGATAGCAGTACACTAGGATCTTCCTTCATGAAGATTTTGGCACCTAATTAAGAGAAAAATAATCATGAATTGTCATAGTTTTGGCTGGCGCATAGAAAAACTTGAGCATTGAGGTAGAAGAGCACTTACGTCATTTGAAATTTTCCAAAAGTCTAACTGTTTTAGTTTATTCAAGGAGACAAAATTACAAGTTAGGGATATTAAAACTGGTCTGGTCTTGCATTTTCATTTTAGTTCTTATTTTAAAAAAGCAACCATAGACACCTAAATAAAATTTGCTGGGATCCAGGACAAATTTGTAACAATTGCATTTGACTGATTTGGGGGCAGGGGGGGAAACAGTCCTACTTCTGAAATTGTATTTTCTGTATTTCAGTAATTAACAGTGTAGCCCAGTGGGTTTTTTTTTTTAAAAAAAATTCAAATTGGGTGATTTTAAGATAGTGGACTACAACTTCCAGAATTCTCCAGCCAGCACAATTTTTGGGAGTTGAAGTCCAAACATCTTTAAGCTGGTAAGTTTGAAAAACAATGCTCTAAATCAGAGGTGGGAAACTATGACCCCTTAATGACTTGTGGGCTTCAAATCCCAGAATTCCATGCTGGTTTAGGCATTCTGGGAGTTGAAGTCCACAGCTCATGAAAGGGCCTTAGTTCAGGGGTGGGATTCAAATTTTTAACAACTGGTTTTGTGGGCGTGGCTTAGTTGGTGGGCATGGCTTGGTGGTCATGTTATTGGCTGGGCGTGGCCAACTCAATATCACTCACTTCGAGGCACACATCTCCTTGCCTGGCCTCTCATGACTGTGGGGATGCTGCAACAGTTGTAAGTGTGAAAAATGGTCATAAGTCATTTTTTAAGTGCCATTGTAACTTTGAATGGTCACTCCACACAAGCAAAGTACCAGCAAAGGAGGGAAAAAAATTCCAGAGATGTTCCTGAGACAGGAAGTCTAGTCCTGCCAAGAATGTAATAAGGGTTAACGGAGAGGCAGTTTCTGTAAGCAACACCAGAATGTTTCCTTCCTGCTTTCCTTTACAGGATTAGGCCAGTAATTTCTTCTAACAACCAGTTCTCTGAACTGCTTAGAATGTTAACAACTGGTTCTAGTGAATAGGTGCAAACTGATAGAATCCCACCCCTGCCTTAGTTCCCAATCCCTGCTCTAAATGGAGACATGTGTCTTCCAGCAAACCAAGCCATGATTGGGGAATTCTGGGAGTCATAATCCACGCATCTTAAAGTTGTCCAGTTTGAAAAAAAGTGCTCTATTCCATACTCAGCTATCCAATTCCAGACAACATGGCAATATATATGTGTACTAATATATAAGATGAGTTTTTTTCCAAAGCCCAGAGATAAAATCCCATACAACCCAAAGTGATTTCTTTCTGCTACATTATCAGATTTATGAAGTTTTCCTTGTCTCTGTTAGTGATTTAACTAACTTATTTTTTATTTTATCTTTTATGCTGTTCCTGTTGTTTTTATGTATGTTAAATTAGATCAGCAACTGCAAATAGTTATAGCATTATTATCACTACTCATTCATAATAGGTTTGTAGGTTGTAAATTCAACAACTGTCAGCAAATATAGCTAATGGGTATTGAAATCCTTCCATTTCATGATGTAGCTGTCATCTGTTCAAGTCAGAACAAATTTGTTAATGTTTAAAGTGCCATTGTATTTTTGCTGTTTTGCTGTAACAGATAATTATCATTGATTCTTGAACTTGATCCTTAAGGTGAACCTTCATTGTTAATGTTATTATGAACATAGGCATTTGAGTCAAAATTGTTCCCAAAATGTTTCCAAAGATTGGTAGTGAGGCAATTCCTGCCTTAGTCTTACAATTTTAAATTTCTTGATGGGGAAAGAATAGAGGGAAGAAGGAAGAAGAAACAGTTTGACCAGGGGTCCCCAAACTTGGCAACTTTAAGACTTCTGGACTTCAACTCTCAGAATTGACAGACTAGAACAATGGCCCCTATCTAACAAAATGAAATTCAATGTAGAGAAAAGTAAAGTCCTATACTTAGGCAAGAAAAACTAAAAGAACACATATGAAACCAGGCTTAATAGCAGTAACTGTGAGAGTGATCTTGGAGTCTTAGTGGACAACCAGCTAAATTTGAGCCAGCAGTGTGCAGCAGCAGACAAAAAAGCTAATGCAATCCTAAATCGTATTAACAGAGGGATACAATCGAGATCAAGGGATGTACTAATACCACACTATAAAGCCTTAGTAAGACCACACCTAAAGTACTGCATCCAGTTTTGGTCACCACACTATAAAAAAAGATGTTGAGACTTTATAAAAAAATACAAAGAGCAGCCAGGATGATTAGGGGAATGGAGGCTAAAACATATGAAGAATGGTTACAGGAACTGGGCTTGGCTAGTCTAGTGAAAAGAAGGACCAGGGGAGACATGATAGCAGTGTTCCAATAGTTGAGGGGCTGCCACAGAGAGGAAGGGCTCAAGCTATTTTCCAAAGCACCCAAATAAGGAATAATGGATGGAAACTGAACAAGGGGAGATTTAACCTGGAAATAAGGAGAAACTTTCTGACAGTGAGAATAATCCACCAATGGAACACCTTGCCCTCAGAAGTTGTGGGAGCATTATCACTTGAGACTTTCAAGAAGAGATTGGACTCCCATCTGTCAGAAATGGTGTAGGGTCTCCCGCTTGGGCAATGGGTTGGACTAGATGACCTACAAGGTCCCTTCCATCTCTGATTATCTGGCTGGCCGAGGAATCCTGGGGGTTGAAGTCCACAAGTCTTAATTGCCAAGTTTGGAGACCTCTGAGTTTGACAGTTACATTGAAATTACAATTATTATTAAATTACAATTGCTAGTTGGGATAAGAATATTTTCATCTGTTTGAATTTATTATTTACTCCAATTATTTACTCCAATGGACTCAACTTTAACAGCTGTTTCCAATATGGCTTCCCCAAAACTGTGTCTTCCAGAATTCATGGCACCAATGATCAAGAAAAGGCAGTGGGGGATTCTATCAGTTAGGACCAGTTCTGGTGAACTGTTAGTTCCGGTGGGCATTTGGTCCTGCCCACCCACCCCTGCCCCTTTTCCTGTGCTTAATTCCTTGTTTTTGAGCACAGCTGATTTGTGTGGCAGAGCGGTTTTGCCATGCCTCAGCTGTTTTATTCACCAGGACTTCAGTAGAATGTAAGTATTATACAAAGGTGGTTCTCAGTCTCTTATGGGTACTGGAGGGTTTGTGCTGAAGAAACAAGATGTTACTCACTCGTTTGAGTTGTCATGCTTGATTTATTAACAGCAAAACAGTCCCAATCAGCAAGAATGGGTAGCCCAGATAAAGTTAGTGCTGAGAGTGGCTGCCTCTCAGGGCATTATATGTATGCCCCACCCCCTTCCATTTACCTCTGGTCACCTAACATCCACCTAAAGCTGCTAACATCCTCCCACATCTCCACCTCAAGCCTAATCCCCTACACCTTTCTCTATTCCAGCTTCCTGAGTGTTTCCCATAATCTGACTTCCCCCCTTCTGCACCCATCCTACCTCTTCTCTCGAGGCTCGTATGCAGCAGTTTGACATTCTGTCTCTATTCTCAAGATTTGTGTTGTAGTTGAGCAATGAGAGGCTAGACCAGGGCATGGATGCAACAAGACTTTATTGAAGCAATAAAGGACTGAACGTGTTAGCCCTGCCTGGAGCAGGCTCACAACGAACAGCGGCTGGCCGGACCCTGCAGCTGGCTTTTATAGCCGGCTGTCGAGGGAGGCCAGCCAATGAGGGGCAGCAAACGCCCGCAGCATGAACGGACCTGGGTGGGGACTTTGGCAAGTTCCAGGGACATAACACCCTTCCCCCAGATGCGAACACGCATAGTCATTTAAATAAGCAGGCGGTCTGTGCTGGCGCCCGAGCGTCGTAATCTCGGTGAGTTACCAAGTGTCTCAGTGTTCAAGGAAACCGGTAGGGTTGGTGATGGGGTGCAGCCTCGCTCTGAGGTTTGCGCTGGTACCGGTGCGGTGCTTCTGGTCGGTGATGTCGTGGCCCCGTCTGCTGGTTCAGGTGGAGGACCCATCGGGCAGTCCCGGCCCACTGCCTGCTCCCTTGGTCCGGGTGGTGGTGGCGAAGGGATCCTGGCATGGTCTTCGATGAGCGCTTGGTGTGGCACCTGGGGGTCGACCTGAGCCCACAATCCGGCACTGGCGAAGGTACCCTGTTGCTTCCTTAGCTGGTCCAGGTGTCTTCTCCAGATGCGGCCGTCTTCCAGCTGGACTCGGTACGACCTGGGACCGGTGATGGCTACTATCACTCCTGGAATCCAAAGCGGTCTCCGGCATAGTTCCTTGCAAAGACATGTTCCTGCAAGACAAAATCTCTGACCCCGTCATTGAAGCGAGAGGGGTGTCAGGGCAATAGTGAGGGTGGAGCCTATCCAATACAGTTCTTAGGCGTCTACCCATCAGAAGTTCAGCTGGGGATTTGTTGGTGACCATGCAAGGGGTTGAGTGTTGGCTTAGCAAGAAGCGGAGAGTCTGTGATGCCAAACTTCTTTGCTGAATCTGGCTAACGCTTCTTTTGTGGATCTAACGGCTCTCTCTGCCAGTCCGTTGCTGGCAGGATGAAAAGGGGCCGTGAAGATGTGTCGGATGCCAAGATTGGTGGCGAAACGGCTAAATTCTGTTGAGGCAAACTGGGGGCCGTTATCCGAAACTAAGGTATCTGGTAGCCCGTGTGTTACGAATAGGCGGGTCAGAGCCTTGGTAACCACTTGCATGGTGGTCGTGGATAGTTGGGCCACATCAATCCATTTAGAGTATGAATCTCGACCACCAAGAAGGTTTTGCCGTGTATTGGACCTGCTAAGTCAATGTGTAGCCTTGACCAAGGCGCGTTGCGCGCTCCCACTTTGTGGGGTGGTGACTGGAGGGGATGGTCTGGATTCCTGACAGGGTTGGCATGAGCTTACCCACTTGACGATGTCGCCGTCCAAGCCAGGCCACCAGACGTAACTCCGAGCCAACGCCTTCATCCGGACGATGCCCGGGTGGCCTCGTGTAGTGCCTCTAAGACTGGTGTGCGAAGTGAGGCTGGAATGACAACCCGGGTGCCCCACAACAGGCAGCCCTGTAAGCTAGATAGTTCCTGTTGACGGGTCTTAAAAGGTGTGAATTCGGCTGCGAGGTTAGAGCCTGGCCACCCTCCTCACCCAGTCCAGTACCTGGGCGATAGTTTTGTCCGTCTTGGATTTGGTGGCGATGTCGAGGGCGGTGACAGGGAGGTCGAGCTCGGTGACATCGAAGATGGCATGGACCGGGCCGGGTCTTCAGCTGGAGCTGGCAGGGGCAGCGGCTGAGGGCGTCTGCGTGGCTTAATGTTTTTCCTGGGCGGTGGATGAGCTTGTACGAATAAGCCGCCAGGAACAAGGTCCACCTCGTCATTCTGGGAGACAACACTTGTGGAGTCTGCTTGTCTCCAGATAGAAGACCCAGGAGAGGCTTGTGATCCGTGATTAGTTGAAGTTGTGGCCAAAAAGGAATTCATGAAATTTCTTAACTGCGCCACTGCGGCTAAAGCCTCCTTGTCGATTTGACTATAGTTACGCTCTGTTGCTGAGAGCGTTCTGGAAAAGAAAGCGATTGGTGCCTCGGAGCCGTTGGGTAGTCTATGGCTTAGTACGGCTCCAATCCCAAAAGGGGATGCATCTGCGGCTAGTACCAATGGGAGGTGTGGGTCAAATTGAATAAGGATCGCGTCTGATGTGAGCAGTGATTTGACTGCGTGAAAAGCGGTGTCTTCCTTGTGTCTCCAGTGCCAAGGTGATTTTTTATCTAAGAGCCTGTGTAAAGGCTCTGCTACTGATGCTTTGTGAGGTAGAAATGATGCATAAAAGTTCAATAATCCCAAAAAGGCTTGTAGCTTGGCTTTAGTGGTTGGCGTGGGTGCCTCATGAATTGCCTTGACCTTGGATTCTAGGGGGTGAATGCCTGAGGCGTCAATTCTATAGCCCAGAAAGTCCACCTGTCTAGTGGAAATGGCACATTTCTCCCTTTTTAATTTGAGGCCATGCTGTCTGAACCTGTCTAACACTGCTCTGACTCTCTGGAAGAGCTAGGGCCTGTCCCTGGCCGAGACCAATATGTCATCGAAGTAGGGCACTATGCCAGGGAGGCCCTGAAGTATGCGCTCCATGAGGGATTGGAAGATGCCCGGGGCCACACTTACGCCAAACTGGAGACGCCTGCACCGGAAGGCACCCCTGTGGGTCACAATGGTCTGCAGTTCGGCTGTTTGGTTGTCAACAGGGAACTGTTGATACGCTTGTGACATGTCCAATTTGGCAAAAATTTTGCCAGGCTCAAATGTATGCAATAAATGTTGAATGACCGGGACTGGGTACGCACTAATTTGTAGAAAGCGGTTAATTGTTGTTTTGTAATCCGAACAAATTCTCAGGCTGCCATCTTTTTTAAGGGGTGTGACAATTGGCGTCTCCCATTTGGCGAAGTCTGTCGGCTCAATGACCCCTTGCTTTAATAATTTATCCAGCTCTGCGTCCAGTTTAGGCCGAATGGCGAATGGGACTCTACGAGGTTTCAGCCCGACTGGAACCGCTTGGGGTCAACTGTAAATGAGATGGGGGTACCATTATAACACCCTAACTCATCGCTGAACACGCCTGAGTAGTCAGTGAATAAGGAGTCAGTGTCAGAAGCTGAGACAGCATGGACTCCTGTTAACCCTAGGCCGAGGTAGGGGAACCAATCAAGCCCCAAGACTAGGGAGGTTGCCGTTAACTACCACTAGAGGCAGGTGGCCTTTGAAAGCTTTAAAATTAACAAGGAACTTGCCTTTGCCGAGTACTGGAATGTCCTTTCCTGATAATCCCTCAAGGTGATCTGGCACTTCTGGAGCTGGTTTCTGGATAGTCTGGGCTGGATTTTCTTGAGGGTGCTCCAAGAGATGATTGAGAGCGCTGACCCCGTGTCAACCTCCATACGACAAGGTTTACCTTCTAATAAAATGGAGAGTGTTATTTTACTAATAGAGTGACAGGTGTGGTTAGCATGGTAGCAAGTGTGACAATTTAGTACTTGCCTTTGGGGCCCAGAATGGGAAAAGGAAGGAACCTTTTGTGCTGAGTTGTGCGCGGCCTGGCAGACTCTGGCGATGTGGCCTTTTTTGCGGCAATTATTGCAGATGGCACCCTTGAATTTGCACGAAGCTCTCGAGTGAGGTCCGCCACAGAATAGGCACAGGGTGATGTGTTTGGGTGCGCTGATGCTTTCTTGCCTGTTTCCTGCCTGTGGTTGTTTGGCATGAGCGAGGCGGTGGATGTCTGTTTGATCGTTGGGATTATCTTCGTTGACTACCTCTTCTGAATGAATGGTGGCACAGCTTTGTTTGGGAACGGGACCTTGAATTTCGGTGGCTGACTGTGTTGCCAGTTCTGCTGCCAAGGCTTCCTCGACGGCCTGGGAGAGGCTGAGGTCCTTCCTGACGAGTAGTCGCCTTTGGAGGTGAAGGTCTTTGACCCTGCAGACGAGCTGGTCGAGGAGCATGTCATCTAAATAGTTCCCGAACCCGCAGTGGAGGGCTGCAGTCCTCAAGGCGGCCATATACTGGTTGACGGTTTCCTTTTCCGCTTGCTTCCTGATCCGGAAGGTGAAATGCCTCATGATTTGTGAGGGTCTGGGGGAGTAATGATTGGTGAGGATCTCCAGCAATTCTGCCCAGGGGACATTCTTTAACTCACGTGGTGCAACGAGTGCTGTGGCGGTATCAAAAACAATGGCTCCGCAATAACTGAGGAAGAATGACTTTTTTCTGTGCTCCCCAGCATCAGCCAGACCAATGGCATCGATATAGTGATTAAAGCGATTTTTGTATGACTCCCACTTTTCTTCATCCGGCTTGAACGGTGGGAAGGCTGGGTTGGAGTTCATGATGAGGACTTCTGCTGGTTAGGCTGCTGTGAAATCTCTCTGGAACAACAAAATGGCACTTTGTGCTCTTGTTAGGTTAGTGACTACAGCTCTGGAGAGGCTCCACAGAACCTCTCTGCTCTCTCTCTGGGCTAACAAATGTGGCTAGGCTGCAACGGCTGTTGGCAGCGCTTTGAATTTCGCGCTCCTGGGAGCGTAGGCAGTAATGGCTAGCCGCCTCTGATAGCGTTTCAAATTTCGTGCCTGCGTAGGCGTCAGTGACTCGGAATAACAGCACCGCGCTGTATTCCGGCAAGAAATTCAAACGACAGCTGTTTGAATTTCGCGCTCTTTGTGTTGAGCGGCTGCGGCTCGCAGCGCTCCACTTTCCCTGTAGCTTGCTAACAAGCTGCTACAGACGCTTATTACTTTCGCCTTGCTGACCGAGCTCTCCGGCAGCGGCTGCGGCTCAGCGATTTAGTGATTTCAGCTGTTGCGGATTGCCTCTGGTAGCCATCCCATCCTCGTCGCCAGTGTTGTAGTTGAGCAATGAGAGGCTAGACCAGGGCATGGATGCAACAAGACTTTATTGAAGCAATAAAGGACTGAACGTGTTAGCCCTGCTTGGAGCAGGCTCACAACGAACAGCAGCTGGCCGGACCCTGCAGCTGGCTTTTATAGCCGGCTGTCGAGGGAGGCCAGCCAATGAGGGGCAGCAAACACCCCCGCAGCATGAACGGACCTGGGTGGGGACTTTGGCAAGTTCCAGGGACATAACAATTTGTATGCGGTGGTTCGGTTTCCCAAGCCTTGCCTTGCATGATGAGGTACGCACTCACTGAATCCTGGCTAGTTCCACCCCACTTGATCGAGAAATGTGTAATGGTGTTATCCATGCTGTCATTCATATGCTGACATGCCTGGCATCCCTGGTCAGCCCCCTCAGATGTGTAGATCTCTAGGACGGATGGTGGAGCTCCTGGAGCATGACATTGATATTCGACAGGTTCTGACCAGTTCTGGAGAACCGGTAGTGGAAATTTTGAGTAGTTCAGAGAACCGGCAAATACCACTTCTGACTAGCCCCACCTCCATCTATTCTCTGCCTCCTGAGCCCCGGCTCTTCTTTTGTTGCCCTGCACAGGAGAACAAGTTGGAAAGCAGGTTAGTGGGGTTGGGAGGGAATGAGATTTTGCAATAATCTTCCCCCAGGAATGGGGAGGGATTATTACAGTATCCTTCCCCTGCCACCCCACCAAGCCATCTCCACCACATCACACCACACCCACTAAGCCACGTCCACAGTACCAGTAGTAAAAAAAAATTGAATCCTACCACTGGTATTATAGCTGAAAATGGGCCTTTTTAAAGCGTGGACACACATGCAAAACGCACGACCACTGAACCAGTTGTTATACCGATTGAATCGCACTACTGAGAAAGAGCCCTCCCACTTAGGAGAAACCAAGGTGAGGATACTGTATTGGCCATTGTTTCATAATCTTAGCAGCTTTAGGATATGTGAGTGTCAACTCCCAGCATGCCCTAGCTAACCATGGGGGATGCCCTATATTAAGTTCTGCACTAAAGTTAGAGGACAGTTGAAAAAGACTAACTAGGATATGTGTGAAAAACAAGTTCATGATGCAGCTAGTTTTTCTTCCTACAGTCAAACATTTTCAACTTGAAATGATAACATGGTTTATATATTTATCCGATAAGCCTTCTGGTTTTCTATTCACTAAATGTTTAACAATAATATTTCTGCCACTTTGTGAAAGGAATTAAATTATACCTTTCTTCCAGCTTGTGCAGCAAGAAATCAAATTGCACCTCTCCATCCTTTGAGTGGCAAGAAAAAAAAAGAGTTTTCCTTTGGGAATTGCCTTTTTGTTTGAAATGGGGAAAGAAACCCTGTTATTTGAACAGTTGTTTGGCTGCTGCTATGTTTATTTACTTTCTCAATCGTTATCCACACAAAAAAAGGAAACTAAGTGAAGTAGCATCATTCCTCTAGGAAACAGCTGGGGTTGGGATGAGTGGGTGGCTGGGTATAGAGAAGAACTTGCTGAAGAAAGATCCATTTGTCAACTTGATTGAATGAAGGTCAGTTCTGCTGTTTGGTTGTGGATCTTCTTGAAAGAGATGGAATGTAAGGATGCCGAGAAACACTCAATTATAACATTATGCCTTCTTTTTCAAAGAAGTCATTCAAGTATTATCTGCCAAACTGATTAGATTAGACTTAGCCAATGTTAAGGATCTGACAGATTCTCCAACTTTGTAATCTTCAAAAGAACTCCCTACTATCTATAGCAATGATGGCTAACCTTTTTGTGGTTGCATACTGAAAGTGCATGTGCGTGCACGCATATGTGCCTGCACCCATAATGTAATGCATACGTAACCCACTCCCCCCTCCTCCTGCCCCCCTGTGCATGCATATGAAACCCCCAATGCTCCCCCCACACCCTGCACATGAGCACAGGACCACCTGGCACTCCGCCACAGCCCTGCACATACGCATGCCTTCCCACGCTCCACACACACTCCTGCACATATGCAAGTATCTCCCACGGATTCGCAGAAGATACCTGAAAATCAGGTGGCTGGTGGGAAGCGCACTCATGCACAGTGGAACTGAGCTTGGGTGAAGGCTCACATGCCCACAGAGATGGCTCTGCATGCCACTTCCAGCACACATGCCATAGGTTCACCATCATGGATCTATAGGAATGAAAAGTTGCATCACTGTGCACAAGAAAAAACTAAGTCAGGAATGATGTTATTGTAACAGGAAAACCATCATCAGTTGATATGATCAGTTCCTTGGCTTGGTTATTTGCCTTTCAGTTATTTTTAAATAGACTTTTGTGGCAGGGGAATCCTGGGAATTGAAGTCCACACATCTTACAGTTGCCAAGTTTGGGAAACCCTGCAGTAAGTTCAGGAGCAGGTCTAGATGTCCATATTCTAAGTACTATTATAGCGTGGGCCAGTTTTCCATAAGTTAGCATCTTCCAAAGATGAGAAGAAGAGGAGGAAGCAACCTAGAACTAAGGAGAAATTTCCTGACAGTGAGAACTATTAACCCGTGGAAAGGTTTACCTTCAGAAGTTGTGGATGCTTTATCACTAAAGGCTTTTAAGAAGAGACTGGATGACCACTTATCTGAAATGGTATAGAGTCTCATGCTTGAGCAGGGGGGTGGACTAGAAGACCTCCAAAGGTCCCTTCAAATTCTATTGTTCTGTATTCTAAATATGTAATATTTTGACGTTTTTGTTAATATTTTTCCATTGCTGGTAGTTCTGGGAATTGAAATCTGCCCATTTGGTAGGTGTCCAAGTTAAGAAAATCTAGAAAAGGCTAGATTCTTGGATATATACTACATAATATACGTTAAGGTCAGAGGTGGTATTCAGCAGGTTCTGACCAGTTCTGGAGAACCAGTAGAGGACATTTTGAGTATTTTAGAGAACTGGCAAATACCACCTCTGACTGGAGATTTTACAATATCCTTCCCCTGCCACACACACAAAGCCATGCCCACAGAACTGGTAGTAAATTTTTTTGAATCCCACCACTGGTTAAGGTAATGTGTATTTATTGTATTTGAACAAGATTGAGTCTAAGAGGTTCCAATCCCCACCTTGTTGACTTCTAGTAGCCCTATTTATTTCTAGATAACATTTTGAAAGTTTTCTATCAAGAGGGACAACGAGTTGTAGCCAAACATCTGCTCCTGGGCTTTGGGGGAGCCCTACTATAATTGATGCAATATCATAATCTGAATAATTGTGATGAAATGTAATAAGGAGCTGGATTCCCAGGAGTGAGGAGGTGCATTTCAGGGGATTAAGAGGCAATTTAGTCTAGATATTATGTGTGAGAGAAAGAGGATGAAGACAGTCTCTCCCTTATCGCTTACAGAGTGTATTGTAAATACAGATAGTAGAATGCTCAATCTTTCAGGACTCCACTTATAGGTATGAAATAATAAAGAATTCAGTTTGGAAGAATCATCATGTGTCATTTTTGATTTTCAGCCTGATAGAAATAGAAGCATAGAATGCAGTTATAATGGCTGCAAGCTAATGGCTATTTGAGTACAGGAAAAGAGACCAGTTGTCTCAGCAGGAATAAAATATAAGCATCATCCAGCAATTGTCCACAAATTCAGACATATGTTTCCCAAGACATGCAATCTAGGATATGTGACATGGGGTCTAAGACAACTCAGTGAAGCCAATTTGATGTGGCCAACTAGCTATGGCCAATTCACCACAGCCAACTTGTTGCAAGACAACTGATCACAGCAACTTGCCTTGGGACAATTCACCATGGAACAAGAGTTACACTAACATTGAAGAAATGATGGAATGGAAAAGTTAAAGAATGGATGCAAAAGGAGAGTCCAAATAAAATGTGAATGACATTAAAAGAATCTTTTAATTATTTTAATTGAATTGTTGTCCTGCAGCAAGTTGTCCCATGGTAAGTTGGCCACAGTGAGTTGTCCCATGGTGAGTTGGCCATGTTAAGTTGACTGGTGAGTTGGCCATGCTGAATTTCTTGTGCCAAGTTGGACACACTAAGCTGTCTCATTCCATGTGACATACTGTGTACTATATAGAAGACTTTCTGATTTCTGTTTAAAGTTGCCTAAATATTGGAGAGACCAAATATTTTCATACCATTTCATGGCTGTAGAAAAGGCTATGTCTCACAGCAAATCTCACCTTTATTAGATTAAATAATTGTAGGGGGTCCTTGATTTTAAAGAGGATAGCCCATAGCAGTAAATCAAGCAACAAGTTAAGACAAATTAATTTATGCAATGGTAAATTTTGATACATCTCTCATTTGGGAGCAATTCTGATGCCAGTGTCAGATAGCTCAGTGAACTGGGCTGGGCCATTGTGTTATCATGGTATATTAGAATGATCATTCTATGCCAACAGGTAGAAGAAGCCAACACAATAAAGTCAATTCAGCAACAATTGTTGGATCTGTTTCACAGGAGCAGTGTTAGGATGAAAAATACACACAGCACAATTAATTCTCGTTGATTTAATATGTCCTTTGCTTTATATAGAATAGAATAACAGAGTTGGAAGGGACTTTGGAGGTCTTCTAGTCCAACCCCCTGCCTAGGCAGGAAACCCTACACCACTTCAGATAAATGATTATCCAACATCTTTTTAAAAACTTCCAGTGGTGGAGCATTCACAACTTCTGGAGGCAAGTTGTTCCACTGGTTAATTGCTCTAACTATCAGGAAATTTCTCTTTACTTCTAAGTTGCTTCTCTCCTTGATTAGTTTCCACCCATTGCTTCTTGTCCTGCCCTCTTCTTGACTCCCTCTTCTTTGTGGCAGCCCCTGAGATATTGGAACACTGCTATCATGTCTCTCCTACACCTTCTTTTCATTAAGCTAGAAATATGGTTAAGGGTCATCATTTTTTGCACATGCAAAGACACTTTTGAAATAGTATCACTTTCCCTTCTTAGAATATCCTGACATAACTTCTAATTTATTATGGTTTCCTTGAGATGACCTATGGATTTAGACCAATATTTGTCAATCTTGATAACTTGAAATGTGTGGACTTCAACTCCTGGAATTCCACAGCCAGCCATATTGACTGGGAAATTCTGAGAGTTGAAATTCACACATCTTCAAGTTGCGAAGATTGAGAAACACTAATCCGAAATAATGGAGAAGGACCTTTAGTTGTCTTCTTCCTGGCTTTTAACTGGGAAAATCTCTATGGAGATTTTCAGCCATCCAGGTCATGGTTGTCCCAGGGGTGGATTTTCTTTGTTTTTCCTTGAAGACATTTCTTCCAAGAAGCATGTTTCAGCACGGAATATAAATCCTTCCATTCTCCACCATTCAGTCAGAAATGGAGAAGCTTCTTGGATAAGAAGCAATATGTCTTCAAGAAAAAACCAAAGTCTAGTTTCCTTTTGAAAAAAAACACCTTTGGGATAACTGGGAAAAATGCTGCTTTATCTTCTGAAAGCACAATCCACTCCATGGTTATCTTTTTTAATAAAACAGTATCCCACCATTAAACATTTTTGTGATGCCAGTGATAAAGTTTTCCAATTTCTGACTTGTTTCTCCTTTCCCTCGCCAGTCTCAGCAGCGTATGCCTGCTTTTTTCTGTTTTTCAGTTTTGCATGTAGAAGTGCTGCATCTCCCATCCGTTCTTCAAACAAGTCTGCTCTTGTTCAGATCTCACTTTTCTCTGATGAACGATCCAGCAGTAATACATTGTCAGGACAGGTCAACAAGAGGACTGATTACTATATTGTTTGGCTTGCAGGTCTCCAGGTCATAGTACAACATTTATGATTCTATTTAAATGAATAATTGAAACTGCAATAGGGATGAGGATGAAAATATTGTGGGATGGAAAACAATGCTCTGCAAGTTACTAAGTGCAACTGAAACAGAAAGCTTTGGGTATTTTGCACTTCAAGGAATAATAGTGATTTTGCTGGCCTATTACTGTTTATTTATTTAGAAAATTTTTATGGCCACCCAACACACTGTTAAGTTATTTAAATTTAGTAGCTGGAACAGTAGGGTTGTGCTGTGAGCCAGAACAAACAGTTGTGGTTGATTGGCAGCAGAGTACTGGCTCCTGTGTGAGGCAATCTGTGCTGTAATTGGTTAATATGGGTGTACAAGGGGAGTTTCCCTCTTTTCCCACCCTTTTCTTCTGTGTTCCCTGTGTGATTTACCTCATGATGCTCCCGTTTGCCTGACTATCTGGTTTGCTGAATATATTGATGTAAAAATTGTTCATTTATATAAAACTACAAGTTTGTATCAGCATCTCTAGCTTCATTTGGACACTGGCTGCACAATTCCCTGACATCACTCACTCTGGCACAAATGATAAAACCATTTCTTTGGGGTCTTTCAAAAAAGTGTCAAGGTGGCAGTCAACCTTATCTCCAAAGGAAAGATGCTATCACAAAGAAGGCCTTTGTTCTTGCTCCTTCTTGGTGGTCTTTCTTAATAGAAGGAGGTATTATATACCCTACCTCCTTACCCTTGTGAGTTGGATAGATGTAAATGACAAACAGTTCTCAAATAATCTAGCCTCAATCCTGTAGGGAGAGGTGTCCAACCTTGCAACTTTAAGACTTGTGGACTTCAACTCCCAGAATTCCTCAGCCAGCAAAGCTGGCTGAGGAATTCTGGGAGTTGAAGTCCACAAGTCTTAAAGATGCCAAGGTTGGACACCCTTGCTGTAGGGCTTTAAAGGTGACAACCAGCACCTTGAATTGGATCTTGAAGAAAGATGGCAATTAATGCAATTCACACATGAATGGTGCAAATGTAGACTTGCATAAAACCATGAAGATAGCTACATTTTAAACCAGGGGTCTTCAAACTTGACAGCTTTAAGATTTGTGGACTTCAAATCCCAGAATTCCTCCTCCAGTCATGTTAGCTCAGAAATTCTGGGAGTTGAAGTCCACAAGTCTTAAAGTTCCCAAGTTTGAAGACCTTTGTTTTAAACTAATTAGAGCTTCTGCCATCCTTATGAGGTCAGTAAAATGAGCACCTAGATTGTTGGGGGAAGTTTACTGACTGCTCAGAGACAACTGTAAAGCCTTATGAAGTGATATATAAGTCTAAGTGCTATTGCTTTTCAAGGGCAACCCCATGTAAAGTGCATTGTAGTAGTCAAGATGGAAGGTGACTATGAGCAGATCTTGGGTGACTATGAGCAGGTCTTGGTTGTCCAGGAGAGTGGGTAACTGATGCATGATCTACTGTTGTGCAAAGGATGTCCTTGGCACAACTGCCATCTGCTTTGTGAGGAGGAGTCATGAGTCCAGGAGAATCCTAACTCTAACTCCAGATTATTTAATCACCATGATTATCAGTTTATTTTCTTGGCATACCTCAAATCCTAAACCTGCAGAAGCTACCTCCTGATTGCAAGTGACTTTAGGCTCTAAGAAAACCACTGAATTATGTCTCCTTCCACCTATGCCTCTTGATAACAAAAAAATCAACGAAGGATGAAATCAGGTCCAAAATGACAATTCGTTATCTCCAGTGGCAACATTAAAATTGAATGAAGCCCTTTATGCTGCCATTTGCCATTTTAACCAAGAAAACATAAAGTATATGCACCAAGACAAATTTCTTGTGTGTCAAATCACACTTGGCTAATAAAGCTGTTCTATTCTATTCTATTCTATTCTATTCTATTCTATTCTATATCCTTCTTTGCACAAATATGTCAACCAATAGAAATCCTCTAATGAAGTCTTATATTGGATCTCACCACCATAACTAAACATGGAGATAATGAACACCAGTACTTAGGATGTACATTTTTTCCCTGGGATTGCTCTAATACTCACATTATTTTCTTTTCAGAAAGATATTTGAATCATGAATTTTTTCAAGACCCTTAAAGAGGTGATTTTTGTCTCATTAATATTTCTTTCAATTAATCCATTGGCCTTTTGTTGTATTTTAATGTGCTTGACTGTAGCTTTTTCACTGAGCTACTTTGGGAGTTTTTAGGCAAAAGGGCATCTTATTGCTATTTTAAGTATTCACATAAGAGCAAATGTGTGTAAACTGAACCTTGCCCTATGCCTGTGAACATGGGCATCACTCCATCTAAAACACTGCAACCTCTAATATTTTTAGTATTCTGAGCAAGTGTAAATTTGTATCTGCAAAAGCCCAGTGTAACAAGCTGCCTGAATTATGAATTCTCAACCCAGCTAAATGTTGCAACGATAAATACACTTCACCACAGGCAATAAAACACTATCATTAGTAAAGCAAAGTGTAAAAATATTATCCTTTCCCATCTCCTTTATAACTTAAATTCTTCACAATTCCATCCTTGTAATTTAGTGCAGCGCATTAAACGTTTCTTATACAATATAATTCCCCTCTGGCCTCTACGATCTTGAGCTACTTATGGTTTCAAGATGTGATGAACTGGGGAAATGGATTTTCAAGAATGAAATAATGGACTTATTCAGTTAGTAACACTTTCGGAAGAAAGGCATCTGAGAGACAGAAATAAATGGAGAGCTAACATGAGATGAACTCTCCAATTGCTGTCTAGAAGCATGGCTCAGATTTTAAAGTAGGAAATATTTAACAATATCCAGTGTTTTCCAAGTTGTAAACAAGCATACAGACATTGAGCTAGTCTCTGTACTAAGAGACATATTCTCAGATATTTGTGATGAATATTCCCTTATTGCTACAATTATTCTTGTTGTAATGGAAGAATTGCTTCTGCAACAGCCCACATGTTTTTCAGGATTAAAACCTCAGGGAATCTGAAGCAAATTGGGAAGTTCTTCAAGAGTTTTGAAAGCAGAGAAAAGGGGGAAAAACATCAGAATAGCAATATGTGAGGGGAATGCTTGGGTCCACAAAAATGTAAACATATAACAGAAAGAAAAATGAGCTATTTTAGGGCTATTTCCTGTGGAGAAGTTTGATTAGAGTAGAAGAGAACAATTCTATGGATACCTTCAGTTGGTCTCTGGGAAAGGATTTGGTAGGAATTACTAAAATCAAATACTTCCTTTTAAGCTTGGATGAATCTCTCTTTCTCTCTCTCTCTCCACCCCTCTCTCTTTCATACACAAACACTTCTCTTAAAAAGTTTCTATGTAAGTAAAGTGAGAATTGGGGAAAGCGTGTGTACAGACCTAAAGTTTATAACAATAGTGAAGAAATAAACAAATATTTATGATGTAACCACACCAGGGAAACATCCAACTCAACAATTAAAATGATCAATTAAGCTAAAGCAAAAAAGAGAAAGAAATTAGGAAATAGGGAAAGTAAGAGCGAAAGGGATCATACAACAGAAGATGAGAAGATCAGTTTGACAATTAAAATCTAAAGAACACGAAGGAGGGAGGTTAAAGTAGGAGCAAAAAGATCAACATATTACCATTTTGTATGGCAACAGAAAGCATATTCAACTTATGTGCCAATTTATACTCTTGAAAAGAGCCTGAGTCACCAGATAAAAGCAAATGAAGAAATCTAAGGAGCTCCTTTGGGACATGGACTCAAAATCAGATGACAGATTGAAAAAAAATTGCTGTGACTCATCAGCAATTAGACAAGGTTGAGTGTAATGTAGCAAATAGGAGCAGGTAGATCATAAGGGGTTTCCCATCATTTATGTTCAACTCTATAAGCCTTTTGTCAGCTTTTCAAAGCTGACAAAAGCTAGAGATGGATGAGGACAAATGATCTTTAATGATTAAGGAGCAATGGTATCATTTTTGGGGATAGATGAGTCAATCTACTGAGTAATTGTCCAAATTTACTTTCAACCATTCCTGAAGACTTATGCAGTGGAGAATTTTCATCCAAGCCTTTAGTTGTTGCAGAAATAGAAAGTTGTGAAAAGCCCTGAATCATAACCCTCTTCTGAGGATGAGGCAGGAATAACAGAGAGAAAGTGAAAATGATATAAACCACTAGAATAATCTGAAGAGTTACATAAGGTAATGTTGACCAAACGCTTTCAATTAGCACAGGTCCTAGACAGCTTACAGTGTAATCCAAGAAGACACCCATTATCCATTTTGAAAAAAAAAAAAGACTGAAAGAATCACAAGCTGGGAGGCCATCATGAATATTAAAATCACTTTCAATAATCATATGATGGAATGCAAAACGTACATTTTCTCCTTCTCTTGGAAAAAGTAGTTTACCCCAGAACAAAGAATGCCAAAAAAAGTACCAAGACACCATTTACAACAACATGATTGAAATGCCAAGTCTCTTTAACATAAGAGCAATCTTCGGTCATGTGATTGAGCCATTCATTTTGGCCTTTTGCCCTCCCCACACCTTCTGATCACACAACTACGCACCAGAGCAAGCAGATCAATGATGATTTATATTTTTTATTTAGCATGCATTTATATCCAAGGAGAGATATGAGAACTATCCCCCCCCCACCAGAAATTACTTTATGAGCTAAATAAGGCTAAGGAAATGATGTGCCCCAAGTCCATCTGCTGATGGTGACTTAGAATTTGAGACTGTCTCCATCTTTTTTATAACTTGTTCTCTTTTGGGGGGAGAAATAGATAAACTTTTCTCTTATTAAGCTCCAGATCTCAGATGAGTGATAACATGAGATGAGAGTTGTAGTTCAGTAGCAGCTGAGAGCAACAGGCACTCATACTCTGTCCAACATGTGTTTCCAGTCCATTAAAAATCAAAATCATCTTCTAAATCAATATTTCTCAATCTCAGCAACTTTAAGATGTCTGGATTTCAACTCCCAGAATTCTCCAGACAGCCTGCCCTGCTCCGCTCTAAATCAGGGGTTGCCAACCTTTCAGACCTCAGGGTCCACCAAACTCATAATTTTAAATCCCAGGTACCACTAACTGGTTCTTTGGGTGTAGCCTAATTTGTGGGTGTGGCTTGGTGGTCATGTGACTGGCTGCGCATGGCTTGTATGTAAATATTATAAATATTTATATAAATATTGAATTTTTTATTAAAAAAAGAGCAACTTTTACCCAAAACCAGGCAAAGCAGATAGGCAGATTGAGTTGCTCACAGAATCACAGATTCATTCAGTGATCTATCTGCCATTGGCTAACTCAGTCTGTCACATAAAATTTGCTTGCAAGCAAACTCATAAAATTTGCTAGCAAGCAAACTCACAAAATTAACCAACAATACACCATGCATGTAAATATTGAAATTTTTTTTATAAAAAAAGAGCAACTTTTACCCAAAATCAGGCAAAGTAAGCAGGCAGATTGAGTTGCTCACAGAATCATTCAGTGATCTGCCATCGGCTAGCTCTGTCACATAAAATGTGCTTGCCATGAGTCTGCACTGAATAATAGAACCTTCAGTTCTAAGGGAGGTTCGGCTGTGCTTAAAAGCAGAGCCGAAGATCTAAAGACTAGCTAGAAAGCAAGAAATCCAACCATTTCCTGCTTCCTAACTAATCTAAATCTCCTGACACAGCAGAACAGCTGTTGGTTAGAAAAAGGAAAAATAGCAATTTAGCAGGCAAGTTTGCTGGGTGAGGAGTGAGTGGGCAGGGAGGGTTCCCACGGGCCATGTGGGCAGCGCAGCCTTGTGTTTCTGTGCAGCCTGGATTAATTGCTTTGGAGGGGTGCACTGGGGGTGCTCTGTGGCCAACCAAAATTTTCTCTGGGCCTTGGCCCACCGGTTGGCAACCGCTGCTCTAAATGACCCTGTTTCCTAATATTTTCTGCATCACATGTTGCCTTCCCTTGGATTTTGTGGGATAATTCCAATCCTGGTAACTACTTTTCAGCTGATGTCTTTGTGGTTCAGATTTTGATTTACATGTTTTACATATTTTCCTTGTTTAACAACCAATATTGGAATTGGCAATCAATCATTAAATGAAGCAGTCAATCAATGAAACTGCTTAGGATCTTAATTCAGCTTTGCTTTACTTTATAGACCTATGAAGATCATAAATTTGAGGGATAGTTCCAAAGTTACTTTTTCATCACTTCATGTGATCAGGGAATTCTGTCTACTGCTTGCTCATGGGGGCTGGTAGCCCTATTACAAAATGCCTCCAGCTTCAGAGAGGCTATGACAAAAACCAATAAATTTAGCACAATGAAGCTTCTGTCCATCAACTCTGGATGATCTAACTGGGCTAATCCCAATGTTTCACCTGCAATTGTGAAAGCGATAGAGAAACAAGTTCCTCCAATAAACAGTTGAATGAAATGATGTCAGCCGATATATTGAAGTCTCGTACCAGGTGGTTTGGTTCTGTGATCAAATTCCAAAAGATGTCCCCAAGGTTAGCTATTCTAATGTTGTGTGTCACTCTTTGCCTTGAGAGAAGACCTGGCTGAATGACTCCCAGTTATTCGGAGATAAATTCTCAGTAAAAGATTGTCAGCAAAGCAGATTTGTCACCATATTATAAATTAGAAGTACCACTCAGGAAATTCCTTTTTTTAAAATTCTCCTTTCTCTATTTGTTAGATTTCTATCCTATTTTTATTCCAAACACTCATGATGGGAATCTTCATTTTATATCTGCAAGAATGATATTTTTTAAGATTATGATGTGGGAAATTTTTATTCAGCTTGAGCAATTCTTCCTGGAGACATGATCTACTACTTCACCACTACAGCACACTCTACAGGGGCCTGCCTTAAAAAGCATAGTAGCTTGTCTGCTGGCCAATACAAATTGATAGCACTGTGTAATATCGAATTTGTGAGCCTTGCGATGGTTACCAGCAAACTTCCATTCATCATTTTCAGGCTTGTGTCTTCGGCTTTGTGGTTCTCGGAGTAATGTGAGCTTGCAGCTGCTTCTTCCTTTTAACTGCTAGTCGGGGTGTGACTTGATTGGGTGGGGGCTTGGCTGTGTTCTGATTTGGTGGGGGTGTGTTCTCATTGGTTGGGGGTTTGGCTGTGTTCTGATTGGTTGGGGGGATTGGCTGTGTTCTGATTGGCTGGGGGTGTGTTCTGCTCAGGTGGGGGCTTGGTTGTGCTCAGGTTAGTCTTAGTTGCTGGAGGATTTGAGCTGGTGAGCTGTGATCCTGCTGTTTGGCTTCGCGTTTGTGGTCATGCCACATCTTCATGGTGGGCGTCAGTTCGCTTCATGTATGGGTCGGAGGGGTTTGAAGCAGGCAGTGGTGTCATTCGACCCACATGCACAAGGGCCACACAAGATGCTACCACCACACTTCCACGTAGAAAGCAGACTCACACCCACACAGAAGATGACACATGACCACGGACCAGAAGCTGTACCGCAGCTGAATCACTACCCGCTTCAAACCCCTCCGACCCATACATGAAGCAAACTGATGCCCACCATGAAGGTGTGGCATGACCATTGAAACAGTAAAGGAATTCATCTTCCTGGGCTCCAAAATTGACCAAAGTGGTGACTGCAACCATCAGATCAGGAAGGATATGGTTCTTGGAAGATTGGCAATGTCTGGCATAAATAACATCTAGAAGAGTAAAGACATCAGCCTCACAACTAAATGCAAATTAGTTAATTCAATAATTTCTCCAATAGCTACTTTGTAGAACTTGGACTTGGAAAAAGACAAATGGATAAGAGTGGATACCTTTGAACTATGGTGCTGGAGGTGACTACTGCACATCCCACAGACTGCAAAAATAACAAACGAAGTCTTAGACAGAACCTCACCAAAATATCACTTGAAACGAAGATCACCAAACAGAGGCTGTCATACTTTGGTCATGTTATGGGAGTGACTCATTCAAAAAGTCAATCTTGCTGGGAGTGATCAATGGAGAAAGAAGGGGTTGCCCTAGTACCAGCTGTTGGACACTATAAAGGATGACACCAGGATAACCATGACAGACTTGAAGGAGGCAGTGTGAGACATGATCCTTAGCAATTTAATTATCACATTAATTTAATTAATTAATTAATTTAATTATCACATTAAACAAGAAGAAAAATTTCTATGCACCAATTCCACCTGCACTTTCTACAATCGGTAAACAACAAACTAAAAGACTCAAGGTCCATTCCACCTGTGAAAGGACTTAATGGTAAAGACTGCAACGATGACACTATTAAAGCCAACCTCTTTAACACATTCTTTGGTTCAGTATTTGTAAACAGCAATGGATCATGCCCAATATTTCCTAGTCGAACCACAGACAACTACAATGATCTAATACATATCAATTTTACAGAAGACAATGTTGAAAAAGCACTACGTAATCTAAAACCATCCCTATCTATTGGACCAGACGTAATACGTGCCTACTTCTTAAAAAAGCTATCCACTGCCATAGATGAACCTCTAAGCATAATCTTTGAAAAATCTTTCAGGACCAGCTCCTTGCCAAAACTATGGCCACAAGCCACAGTCATCCCCATCTTCAAAAAGGGAGACCCCAGCCTCGTTGAAAATTACAGACCAATCTCTTTATGCTGTGACACCTGTAAAGTCATGGAATCAGTTATTAACCAATCCATCATCCTCCACTTAGAAACAAACAACTTACTCTCTAATAAACGATTTGGTTATAGGAAAAAGCTATCATGTAATCTGCAACTCTTACACTTCAAAAATATATGGACTACACAACTCGATCAGGGCAAAGCAATAGACGCAATCTACATAGACTTCTGTAAAGCCTTTGATTCAGTGGTAAATGACAAACTACTCCTAAAACTAAAATCTTACGGTATCTCTGGACACCTACATAACTAGATAGAAGCATTCCTGTCAAACAGACAACAAATGGTCAAAATTGGGAGCATCCTATCAAATTCTGTACCTGTCAACAGTGGTGTCACCCAAGGCAGTGTTCTAGAACCAATTCTCTTCATACTCTATATAAATGACCTCTGTGATCATATTAAGAGCAACTGCATTCTCTTCACTGACGATGTAAAGCTATTCAACACCACAAACAATACTGCTACCTTTCAAAAAGACCTTGACTATGTATCAGAATGGTCAAGCAAATGGCAGGTTCAAATCTCAACAAATAACTGCTCTGTCCTACATATTGGCAAAAAAAATTCAGAAAATAAAATACGGGCTGAATAGTCAAGACCTTGTTGATGGTCCAAACTCTGTCAAGGAACTTGGAGTACTCATCTCTAATGATCTAAGTGCTAGACCCCACTGTAACTACATAGCAAAAAAGGCGTTAAGAGTTGTTAACCTAATCTTACGTAGCTTTTTCTCTGGTAATATTACACTAATAACTAGAGCATACAAAACATTTGCTAGACCAATACTCGAATACAGCTCATCAGTCTGGAACCCACATTATGTATCTGATATTAACACAGTTGAGAAAGTCCAGAAATATTTCACAAGAAGAGTTCTCCACTTCTGTACTTGTTGCAGAATACCTTATACCACCAGACTCAAAATTCTAGACCTAGAAAACCTAGAACTACGCTGCCTTCAGTCCGATCTAAGTATAATATATAAAATCATACATTGCAATGTCCTACCTGTCAATGAATACTTCAGCTTCAACCATAACAACACAAGAGCAAACAATTGATACAAACTCAACGTTAATCGCACCAAACTTGATTGCAGGAAATACTACTTCAGCAACAGAGTGGTCAATGTCTGGAATATTCTACCTGACTTTGTGGTTTCTTCCCCAAACCCCCAAAACTTTAACCTTAGACTGTCTACTATTGACCTCACCCCTTTCCTAAGAGATCTGTAGGGGGTGTGCATAAGTGTACCAACGTGCCTACCATCCCTGTCCTATTGTTTCTTTTATTTTTTTATTTTTCTTATATGTATCCATATATTCATAACTATGTTTTTACTTATACCTATTATCTTGGAAGCAATTGACAAAAATAAATAAAATAAAAATAAAATCTTCTGGAGGACCCTGAAGATAGAATTCTTTTGCAGAGTTTTTAAGAAGTCCCAATACGATATCTGGTTTTGTTGAGTGATGATGTTTCCTATACAGTGTTTTATGCCTTTGTATAATTATGGTTTTGTGGAATTCTGTAAACTTCTGGGAGTTAGAAGCAAGACCAGTAAATAAAGAATGAACCAACACATTTCCCCACAAATGGTAGAAATGAAAATTCAAATTTTCCTGGAATAAGGATGTCATTTCTATTCTAGCTGGATACTGCCCACACATTAAAATGTTCAACTATATGTAAAAACAATTTGAATCTAATACATTTGCATGTTTTTACATGTGAGGGTGGTTTAAAGAGGGGAAGACTTGAATTCCCTCTTGTAGAGAGGTGTTGACAAGGCCCATTTTCTCAGTTTAAAAACAAGAGCAGAGACATAGTATTCCTAAGGCACTAAAGCTATCCGATCAATTATACTTTTGCTGGAGATGTCTTATTGACTCTGGTTTCCACAGTAGTAGAGAAGGAAGTCTCTCAATTTCAAAAGCAGCTGATTTGAAGTGTGCGGTTTTTTTGTGCAAGAGTTCACGTACACCTCACCATTCAGTAGTTGCATCATCAGCATGAACTTTATTTATTCAGCAAATTTCTTTCTCCATTCTGCTTAAGATATCCCTAGAAATAACAGCATCTGCTTGCTATTCAAGCCACGTTTCTCTGAAATCTTAGTTCATGTTATAGCGATTTATGATCTGAAAGGGTGGGGGAAAGCATCAGCATTTGTTGATTATTATTATAGCCAGAGGGGATTAATATTGCCTCTTTTTGTCCTAGGACATAATCTGTCAGATATAAATGAGCAGGTTTTAATTTAGCACCCTATTGATTTGTAATGAGTTACAACTATGTGATCAGAAGGGTAATCTGTTTGTAGTCACTTATCCTATAAATGTAGCTCAATTTGTGCTCTGGATGGTTATTGCTATTGAAGGAATGAACAGGCCTGAGTTTAATTAGAATTTGATTGTTGTTTCTTTCTGATCCAGTCTTGCCTCCTCCTACTACTGGGGAAAATTGAACACAAGCAGCGTAATACAGGCAAATCTGTGAGCTTTAAATAAATTCAATATATTTGGCTAATGTCTTCATGTGAGATATAATGGTTTTGATCTTTGACCTAGGCTCAACTTCAATCTCAGCTATGGAAGTTCAGTGATTGATTCTGAACAATCACTCTCTCCCAGTCTAATTTACCTTATATGATTGATACCCTGAGCAGTATATTCTTTATTTGGAGGCTAATGATTGCAATTATGATTGTGATTGAGCCTCACAACCATGGCATCATGGTCATGATGGGCACCACAAGATTGGACCCAGTTTTTTGCAGTGGTCATTAATGAATGCAGTAGTTGTAAACTAAATACTTGTAAAATGGTCATTGAACTAACCCATGGTTCACTGTGAGGCAGTTTCACTGGAAATTGGAAGTAAATATCAGTTTCCTTTAAAAACAAACAAACATATAAATCATGATCACATGACTGCACTGTACTGCAAAAGACCATAAATGCAGGTGTCAGGATTGAACTGCTTTGCTTCTTTCAAATCTTAATGTTTTTCAACTTGACAATGAACTGGGGGAGGAAAGGGTGAAATAGAATGCTGAGACTGATTGTGAGAGCCTGGCAACCATCAAGGTCACCACTGCAGGTGCTTGAGAAAGAGATGGACTGTTCCCATAACAAAAGGATGTCTCATAATTGGACAAATGTGATCACTCTGGGGTGGGGATAAAGGGAAGCTATTGTTTAATTAAGCAAGCTTTTGTGTGAGAAAACCAGAATTGGTTTGGATTCTTCAGTACCAAAATGGTGTATCTAATGAAGTTTTACTCTGGGGAATTTAAAATTCCCAAGAGTGTTTTCTTATTTTGGATTCACTAGTTGGACAGATGACAGTGTGATGACCTGAGGTGTGGCACAAAGGCAACACAGTCAAATAAGCAAGAAATGTCCCTTTAATACCTCCAGCTTTGCCCCCAATGTCCAGGTTATCTTTGGCTGGAGAAAAAACTCCCCCAAGAACAGTCTTTAAGTGGAGGAAGTTCAATCTGAAAACAAAGTACATACAAACTGTAAATAAAAATCCACACAAACTACACTGCAGTAATTATCTTGACAGGGCAGAGGAGGAATTACAGACTTGAAAGCTCAGGAAAACATACACAGCTGGGAAGATGCAAAGAACCCAGATTAGCCTCGACAATACCAGATAATTCACGATTTGCTCTCAACAACTTTGCTGTGTGCAGCTTCCCTTTTTAAACACTGTGTTCCCAGCTGCAGCTAATGAGGGATTCAGGACCCTTTCTTCCCCCATAATCCTTGCAACTCATGTTGCTCCCTTCTCCATTCCTCTCTGCGTGCCCTAGGATGAAGAGGGGATGGGCCTGGGTCTTCCTCTGAATTTCCTCTCCCTTGCTCTAACTCTCCCATGTTCTGCCGAGCCAGCCTTTGCCCTTCCCCAGTTTCTTCCACAGACAATGGAGCCACACTCCCACTTCCTATCAGCTGCTCAGCCTCCCTCTCCGAATCAGATTCCAACAGGGGCATGACAAACAGCAGACCAGTTCCTGAAGGCTCCAAAAGCTGTTATATGACAATGATGTGGGTCTGGACATTGGAATTTTGAGTCAAAAGTTTAGATCTATCTGTATGAGTCCACTATAACCTTGTCTTAGATCTCAGGCCTAATTGCAGACTTTTTAGAGTTTCCATTCCATTGTGAAACTATAGTTTTGATGACACTAAAAAAATGGAAGCCTTAGAAATTCATCTTCAATAGTTTCCTGATGTATTGCTCTCTAGATGACATATGCAAGAAGTGGAGTTCTGAGGAACAATTATGTATCTTCTCAAGACAATCCCCCTTTTTGTTAGTATGCAGTCTTTCCCTCTTGGATGCTAGTTTGTAAGAAATTTATTTTGGGAGATCATTTCAGTCTTCAAGAAAGAGCAGTATGGTGGCTTAGAGGTGAAGACACTCATTTCCCACTTGGAAGGTTGAGAGTTCAATCCTAGGTAATGGCAGATGTTTCTCTATCAGGGTATAAAGAAAAAAAAGTCTGTTGCAAACTCCTCATAGGCATCAGGAAGGGCATCTGGCCAGTAAATGCTCATCTCGATTCAGTTGCCCTGACTCTACCTTGAATAGGGATTATAGGGTCGTAAAAAGGAAGTTTTTATTCCAGTCTTCAAGATTCTTATTTCCTCTTGGCAAGAAGACAAAAGGAAGATGTTCATGAAATCATCAAGACTCAAATTCAGCTCAAAATTGCTGGCAATTTTTTTAAAGTCTCACAAAGGTGAACAAACACTTGCATTTCTTTGTCCTGAGTTCCCAAACTAGTCCAATTATATTAGTACAGTGCTTCTTCAGTTCTTCATTAAATGCTTAAAAAAGCAATGTCTATAGCTTTTTAAAATCATATCCTCTTTTTAATTTAAGATTTGATCAGAAGAAGGTGCAAATGTTTGCTTCCTAATTGCCACCTTCTGATTCTATTAAGGGTATTGTCTTATTATTACATTTGACCAATGTAGCAAGGCTTCCTTACCCATAATGCTTCGTTCATGAAGGTCAGGACCAAATATAAATCCTGCCTTCTTTTTTCTTTTCCTTTCTTCAATACAAGTAAATTCTCTTGCATGAAGATCCCCCCCCCTCCCCCACAAGTGGAAATTCTGTTAACAGAGAAACAGGGAAAAACCACCATCTAATTCCAGGGAAATCAGGCAAATCAGAAAATCCAGGCAATTCAAGTGAATATAAAGATTTATTGTGAACTTAAGTTCTTTACAAGAACCTGAACCATTAATGGTCAAAGCAAATTGGTGGTAGATAAGATTCAATGGAATTCAAGGTGGGCTGGACTAAGATCTCTTGTGAGCACGAAGGGACTTGAGACTGATGATACATTTGATTCCTCCTTCAGGCTCAATCTGGTCATCTCCTACAACAATCTCGGCAATCTTATTTTCATATTTATTAGATACGGGTAACTCCAGAAACTTCCTGGTTTAATCAAAGTGACCAAAACAACCTTATACCAATGCACCATTGCTTTGGGGTGTACATATTATGTCAGAACGGACCTAGAAAAGGAGCAGGGTGTATGCCACAGGCAGAAAGAAAATGCAGGTGTAGCCATCAGTGTCAAATGAGTTGGTCTTAATGCAGTGAATTGGGATGAATACAAAGCAGTGAATAAAATAGAATGGCTACTCAGGTAGCTATCACGAGGAATCTTGCATCTCATTTTGAGTGGTTGATCTTAAAGCAGAGTTTCCTGGTTCAGGTTTAACAGGAACTTTAGGACACCTCAAACAGTGTAGCCATGCCAAAGTTGGTGTATAGTTGATAGACAGAATCATTGGGGGCAAGTAAAGGGGGGTGTCACCCACTATATAGTTTACTTTGAAGTGTGTCACTATACGGATCTTGCTGAAGCCCAGCAGTCAGTTTCCCTGGCTATTAGCTATATGAGTTTGAGGCTCCTACAAGTAATGAATGAACACTCAGAGAGCCACTTTTTTGTCCCTTTCGGCTCACATCTAGCTTTGTGCCAGTTTATGTCTTGGTTTCATGGGTGGGCTGCTGGGGTTTCAAAGGGGTTCGGGAGAGCCCCCAGCTAAGATTCTGTGCAGTTCGGAGAACCCCCAAATCCCACTCCTGGCTGGCCCCTCCCACCTTAACCCTCCCCTCCCAGGAGTCCCTACACAGCCTGTTTTGGATGCAGGTAAGTCCAGGGTGCACATGGAGGCTTGGGGAGGGAAAAAAACAGGCCTCTTGGAAGTTCGGAAAAGCTGGAAATGGGCCATTTCCAGCTTCGAGAGAACCTCTGGAGCCCAGGGAGGCTGTTTTTGTACTCCCAGAGACTTGAGAAAAGCCTTCAGGGCCCAGGGGGGGCAAAAATGCCCTCCCCCCCTGCCATGGTGCAGGAGGCCAACTAGGCCATGCCCACCATGGCCACACCCATCCAGCAACCGGGCAGAGAACCCTTTGCTAAAATTTTTGAAGCCCACCTCTGGTTGGTTTACATTTCAGATTGGGCACAGTGCTGCTTTATCTGCAGAGCAAAGCTTGTCAGAGGCAGAAACATCAAAGACAGGAAAAATAAGCACTGGTTGATAAAGAAAAAAAAAAATAAAAAATGGAATCTTCAAGTGCCTTCTCAACATTTCATTTTAATTGCCCTATGTATTATAGGCATGCAGTCTGTTTTCAGGGACTCTGAAACACACACACACACACAAACACACACACACACACACACACTCAAAATGTAGACTTGTAAATACATTTACAACACACACCTCACATCTCTATAACACACCATACACACAGGATGGGATATAGTGAAGAGATTCTTTGCAGAGTTGTCTTTCTTTTGTGCCCTTGAAGTGGATCTTTCCAGGACAATGGTGATTCCTTTTCAGTGTTTTTATCATTTATTGCCACGGGTTCATCATTTGAACTGTTGACAAAGGGTTTAGTTGGCTTGATCACTCAGAAGGTGTAGTTGCTTTTCTTCCTGAACTGTAAACATTTGCTTCAGCTCCTATTTGTATCTAAACCCTGTAACATAATACATTCCTTTAATTATCCAAAGCTTCACTTGTTATTCTGATGAAGAAAATGAATAAACCAATTGTAAATGGCACCATACTTGTATTCCAGTGGAATAACAGATGGTTAATTATGGAGCAGAAAAAAAAGATTCCCATATGAAATATATTCAAGAGGTGCTAGGAAGTACATGTAGATGGTGGTTTTTTAAGATTTCTCTCTCCAGAGGAAATCAGAGGTAACTGTATCAGATGATAATGAACTAAAATGACCTTGAAGCAGGAAGTATTTAATATCACCTTCTGTTTACACATACATTTACAATCCTGTTTTGAAGGTTTTCTACATGTCGTAATCTTTGATTATGGAGCTTAAATATCTCTTTTTTAAAAATGATTTTCCTCCAACTTACCAGTTAAAGCTTTCTGTGTAGGAAACCTGTCCTAAAAAGTATTTGCAAAAGAATGGATGCACTAAAAAGTTAAGAAGTAACAATCACCCAGTCCCTTGGGGAGAGAAAAATTTGTTTAATTATTCATTTAACAACTGCAGTGATTTACTGCAAAGAAAGGTTGTAAAATCAGACATAACTCACTTAACAACTTCTTTGGTTATTAATGGAAATTCTAGTTCAGGTTGTAGTCAACCCCTCACATCCCGGACATAAACTGTTTCAACTTCTTCCCTCAAAACGACACTATAGAGCACTGCACACCAGAACAACTAGACACAAGAACAGTTTTTTCCCCCCAAAAGCCATCACTCTGCTAAATAAATAATTCCCTCAACACTGTTAAACTATTACAAAGTCTGCACTACTATTACTGTTAATCTTTGCATCACTCCTTATCACCCCTCCCCTCCCACTTGTGATTGTAGGACTGTAACTTTGTTGTTTGTATCCTCATGATTTATATTGACTGTTTCCTAGTATGATTTGATTGTTAATTGCACCCTATGACTATCATTAAGTGTTGTACCTTATGATTCTTGATTCTTAACAAATGTATCTTTTATGTATACTGAGAGTATTTACACCAAGACAAATTCCTTGTGTATCCAATCACACTTGGCCAATAAAGTATTCTATTCTATTCTATAGGTCGAGAACTACCTATATTATGAAGGTCTGGCATTCCCATACAACATGAATGTGTAATTAAAGTGGGGATTAGCTATTAGGGACTAATTGCAATGCTTGGAAAGGATTTCCACTCACCTGGAAAAGGAGGGGAGTGTCAACTGCCACAACAGTTGCAATTGACTAACATATACATGCAAAATTTCATTTTGGCTGATAAAATTCTGATTGAAAAAAAAAGCATGACTTGAAAAACTCTCTACCAACTTGGTGAAATTCAGCCAACTTCATCCCATTGTAAAATTGTAAGTTGTGTGACAACCGATCCTGCTGGTGTAGGGATGAGTGAGGTGAGAAGAGATTGCATCTATTTTTGTTTATCCCATCAGGGAAGAGCAGATCTTAGAATCAGTTTGGATAAGTATATATTTTTCAGACATAGTAACATTGTGGCTTGGGAATTATGGAATTGAAGTCCATAATCTTTAAGTCATCAAGTTTCAAAAACTCTGGTTTAGAGCAAACTACTTCAGCGCAAGTGCATGACAACACAATACAATATTTTTTGCAATCACAAGCTCCAAAAGTATCAAGCTCCAAAGCAAAAGTCTCCAAAGGCCAGAAGAATGAGTCCTTTTTTTGGAGGGGAGGTGCTTGAGAGTAACATGTTATAAAGAATTAAAATGAACCTTTAGCAAGACTTGTATGTTTTACTTTTCTCCACAGAACAAGCCAGCCACCTCGCACAAAGTAACTGGCTAGAATTCTACTTTGCTATATACTGTAAACCATTTCCCTGTTGAATTTTATTTCCTGTTTATGGATAAATATGTACATTATTCATCTCTTTGACTTCATGGAGGACATTCAAGGATTTCCCTCAATAATTTAATGAACCCATTCAACCTAGAAACTGTTGGAAATACTCCAACTTTAACGAGGGGCCAAATACTTTTCAGGATTTCAGAAGGTTAATTCTAAAAAAAAAGGGGGGTATTCCATACCTGTCTAAAAACACCTGCTAAGAAAGAAAACAAAACCCAAATATAGGGAAGGAATAAAACTGGGGTAAGGGTGGCCAAAAGTTAAAAAAGAAGGATGATGGAGTTAAGATAGAAACTCAACAAAATGAAGGAACTATGTTCCATCAGATCTTTCTGAAATATAACTTGCATCAATTCCTTCACTATTGCCGAAGCTGCTGGAAGTAGGGTGTACAAAACATGATGGCTTATTTATGGTGTAAAAATGCAACTGATAAATCTACAGACATCAAGTATTTTTACTTGACATGGTTAGTTCAAAATGCCCTACTACCCTCTGATTCTAACATTTCTCTTTTTCAGTTTCAGAACTAAACTTAGATAGCTTCTTCACACAGTATGCATTTTTGTTAATGAAATGTGCTGTAATGAAACATATCAAACCCCAATGGTTAAACAGTTTTAGGAGAATATTGGGAAAATCCATGGAAGATTGAGCTATTGGTGCTGTTAGAATGACTAATAAATATAACCTTTGACTTCTGTGATCATCTATTTCTGTAGCTGGTGAAACCATTCACTTCTAAGCTTCACTGCTGAGCTGCCTTGAATGTTCACTCACAAAAAAGATGTGGGCCCACAGAAACTTAGCAAAGGGCAGTGCTTACATTTTTTTTGCAGAAACACTAATGCTAATGTTAACTGAAACCCAGTTGTATAAAACCACTTCCTTCTAAAAATGGTTGCAAACATTGGATGACAATGTTAGTTGGTGGCCTTTAGAGCAGATCCAATTCATCACATAAACTGGGATCTCACAACATTCACACTTAAACGCAAACTTTAACTGGATTGAGAATAGTAAGGAGGGATTCAGTAAGAAACTATATTAGTTGGAAAAAGTTGTGGCACTGACTTTCTAACTTGTTTGAAATTAGATTATTTTTTCAAAGAACCCCAGGTAGTTTGAATAAAACATAGTGGATTTCAAAAGATTCATAGTGTGTTCTGAAAAACAGAAACAAGGATTGTCATGTAGAGGAAGGAGAAGAAAAAACAGGGAACATTGCCACCAAAAAGAATAATTGTTTATACTAAATCTCTATACATGTGGGAAATCCTGCTGGAATCTCCCTTTTTTTTCATATGTAGTTCTGTTCAGAATTACAATAATCAGGCTCCGATTTATTACAGGTTACTGCTATCATTCAAATATTCAGAAGATACTTTAAGTAAATAAATGAATAAACAAAACATTCAAACATTTAGAAGCAGATGTTAGATGGGAATGACCAAGGCTGTATGATTAAGTAATCTACAGTCCTCTTCCATAGATATTCCTGAAACACCCAGCAATCCTTCCTGTCATGTGGGAATTATAGTTCAGCAAATACTGGGATACCAAAGGATGCCCATCTACACATGAGGTAAAAGAAATGAAACATGTAATTTGTTAACTTAGACCTGCTTTGTAATCTTTGTAATCTTTCAGGGGCTGAAAGAATATGTTTTTGCATGATTTTTCCCTTTTCCTATGAGAACTGTTTATACCTCAGCTAAAGTTAGAATGAAATTGCTATATTTTAAAAACAAAGTAAATTGATTTTTTTTTACCCTGCTTTGACTTCCTTCCCCTTACCCTGAATTCTTGATGGTAAAGATAAGCAAGTTCCAATATCAGGTGTTAAAAAGTTGCCTTCAGTGGCAAACCACAATGTATGGCTTCAATTTCCTCTCTGTAAAATGGGCATGACAGTTTCTTGTTTCATAAACTGGGGCTGAAAATGACATTAATCCTGTACTTCCACTCCCTTTTCAGAATAATTTCTTACTGAATAAATAGAAGTAGGTTAATTCTGTTGCACAGCGTATTTTCAGTGGGCCTGGAAATTATTAAATTCTATACCTAGAGCAAACATATATTTCTCATGTATCTCAAAGCA